>NC_063277.1:16039413-16340663 GCF_910591885.1 Bombus terrestris | reverse complement strand
GTTTATGTCTCTCGCACGATAGTTTTTGCAGACTCGTTGAAAACTACCAAATGATCTAAAAACTGGCAAGTTAAATATTCTACCGTATGAATGTTTCATGTGTTTCACCAGTATCTAAAAATAGTCGGAGCTGATTTGCCAATTAAATCACGCGAGCGGAAAACCTCGGGTACTTCCGTATACGTTGACCGACCGGCTTTTTCGGCGCATGTTTCCTGTCTAATTAAATCGATACACCTGTGTGTGTTTGTGTTTCGGAAGCAGGAACGTGGCGGCGCGTGCGACTGAAAACTCTTCGAGCAGTCAATTAATCCACGGCGTAAAATTAATCAATGACGTCCGGCAGATATCGCTGCGGCGGAAAAATCGATACGTCGCGTCGCGACGTAACAAATCGTCTCTTGATGCTCGACGAAAGAAAAATAAAATATAGAACGGACGAACGTCAACGCAGTTTCCTCGACGATGATTTATGCTCCGAAAGACCAGCTTTTAATTGCCGAACCATGGACAGATGGTGACTGGATTTCACGGATCAGCGAATGATGGATGAATTTTTGAAACAGGCTGGCAATTAGACTAAGTACAAAAAGGAGGTCTGTTTGTCGTACTAATTAACCTTAAAAGGTTAGAAGGCTGCGCTCTGAAGATATTACTGTTAAATTATTATATTTCAATTCGTTTACCGTGGGAACATTGCGTGCACGTTTATGCAAATTCGCGCGTTTACGAATATAACGAAGTAAGCAAAAACTTGTAGTCTATTAAATTTCACGTTGAGTAAATATTTTACCTGCAATGCTTTGTGTGTTTCTGTATATTATGTAGATTTTACGCGTTTTTGCAAACTTAAATATCCTTGTAATTAAATAATTACTATTAACAGGATGTACGTAATATGCAAAAATATGCGAAATACCCAAAGTTCTCGTTATAATATTCGAAGGGATGTCATCTATAAAATTGCACGAGGAATCGTAATAGCAAAATTTGAGTTGTATGAATATCTTTGTTCGTCGCTATGCGTAATTAGTATCCGTTTGCGGTTCGATAATTATCGACCGTTAAGAATTAATAGAGACACGTCAAATGCAGTTGTCGAACTATCGACGTAGTCCGAGCATTATCGATGTAATTAATATCTTCGAAGAAAATGGTACATTTAATCTGATAATTTTAAGAAAGTATCGCAGTTCCGCTTGATCTGTTACAAACGCTACGTGAAGAATTCTGAACTTTAGAATCATCTTGTATAATTGAGATCGCTAGAAACGATTGGAACTTCGAACCTGTATCAATACCAAGAGCGAGCAATTATCGTGCACTAGTAATCATCTCGAGCTCGTTTCATTTCATTAAATCGAACTCTCCCTGACCACTTATTTCTTCTATGAGCACTTGAAGCGTTCTATGATCATAGAGCGTCTACATCGATAAAGTCGTCATTTGTTCGTTCAAATTTGCTGTATCATCGGTTACAATTGCTATCGCGTCTCCGATAGTTATAGCGTGCAAGTGATAAACGACGTGGCTGCCAAAAACATGAAAAACTGCTTCTTTAGCGGAGAAGGATATAAATCTCATTGATAAAGTGCGAGTGCTACAATCATTTATTTCACTCTCGAAGACTGTCGCCAGAGAATTGAAATGCTAAATCTCAATTTCGTTGTGATCGGAAGAGGTAAAAGTGCAATCAGCTTAATTAATCACAGCTCGATCAATACCACGCCATAAATTAAAATTGTTTATTAACAAAGTTTTCGACAGCAGTCGTTGAAGTTTTTAAAAATCAGGACACCCGTGCATAATACAAAAACAAACAAAATAGCATAAGTAGATGTAAAAATTCACAAACATACTGACTGAAAATCATAGTTGCGTGAGTTAGTTCGATAAACGGTATTCCGCGTTTATTGTTTGAAAAATTCATTATACTTTTTTCAAGACGCGAAAACGTACGTATAAAGGAACGATACTTGCAGGAATTGAAAGAATCTCAACTCGGATCGCTACGATTCTCAACTCGAAGCCATGCGAAAAATCTTCACCTCTGACACTTGCGCCACTTGCGCCATTTGCTACTTTGACTCCTCGGTTCGTATCCGTTGCCGTTGTCAAGCGTTTGTCCTCTTCCAGATCGATCGAAACGCAACGAAAATTTCTCCGGCTCCCTCACAGAGATCCGTATACGGTCCCGAGAGCGATGTTGGAGTACGAACGCGATAGTTTGGGGCAGACAAGGTCCGAGACAAGCCGTCTAACTGTCAAACGCAGAGGACAATAGAGCGCCGAACGTGTAGGGGGTGTTAGCCGGCGACTTTGCATACGTCAACGCCCCTTCATTCGATATTCAGCTCGGGAATTGCGACAAAGTTTGCTCGAAATAATACCGTTTGTGAAGCGTGCAGCTCGCGGTTAAATGGTTCGCGTAACTCCGACGATTATTCCCTCGTGAAAAAGCCTACTGGTATTAAAAATTGTAACGCGAGAAAATTGCTTCGAACAAACGCTTCGAAAAAGTTATGAAAACGAACTGGAAGCTCGTCGATGCACCGATACATCGAATTATAACAAACGTCGTATCAACGTAGATATCCTGGAATTCCTGTAAAAGATTTCTACTTTCCACTGGTAACTATGGTCAAGCATCTGCGCTCAAAGCTACTAATGGTAAAGCCCTGGTACTCGAAGCTTCCCAGGAACTGCGTAAATACTGTAGGACGCATAAAAAGCTGCGTCGTTAATCTAACGCCTAGCGTTTCCGCGTAACGCGCCACTTACTCTGTAGATTCTGACGCGTGGTGACTACTACGTGGCGTAATTAGCTTGCGATACGCAACGCGATACGTCGTTCCCATTCGCCGGAGAACGCATACACACACTGGTTTCTTTGTCCGAGACAGCTGACCTCGACTCACGGAGCAGGTGATAAACAAATTGATGAAACTGTAAGGAGAGAGAGGGAAAGAATACGAGACGGGCGAGAAAAACTTAGAAACGTTAAAAAAGAGCGTAGGAAGAGAATCGAAAGGGTTGTGGGAGGATAAGGGTTGGACGTGGCCGTAAGATAGGTCATTAGGGGACTTTTCGGACTCTAATGAGATCATTAATTAAGAGTCGGAGCACCGTCGGTACCGGTGGGCTTCGAATCTCTTTACACGAGTACGGATTATCGGTATAATTAGCGGATACCGGAGGCTTCGTTAAGTCGACGTTAATTTCGAGATGCTACGATGTCTCGTGGACGCTTGTTAAGCTCGACGAACGCTAAGACGATGGTTCGATCGATGGTTTGCCACGTTCATTCCGTCTGTAACTTCCTATAGTTAACGAACTCGTCGACTTGAAACGTAAATTTTAGTGCAATCGATCTGTGATAAAATTTTCAAAACGTAGCGTAATTTAATTTTTCTTATAATACACGCGATCAATAAGTATCAGTCTCGTTTAATAATTAAAAATGTCTTGTAACTTTTAGTCAGCGTTAGCAAATCAATCTTCTTGGATGCTACGCGTATCAAAATACCTTTCACCTACTAACCAAGAGTTCGAAGCTCAAAGCAAAATCACCGAAGCTACTTAAATCTACTCGACCCATTTAACTCTAACAAATTCGCAAGAAAAAAGAAATAGACGAAGATTTACGTAATCCTCGAAACCACGAAACTTCAAATTTGTTCGAATTTCTCTAAAATCCTATCTTCGTTTCAACGATGATCCCTAAGGGAGGAATCCCGGGATCAATTAGGTCTGTTCTCGTCACAGAGACCGCAGTTTCTCTGAATCAGCTCGGCGGAAATTACGCTAGGGTACAGGTCTGTTTACAAAGCGTGTATTGTCCCCTCAGAGAGGAGGCGCCCCGATGCGGAGAATTTACTCGTGAGTTTCTAAGCGATTACCTGCAGCAGTGCAATGGCGCAGGTAACGAGAATTCTCTAGCCATGTACCATCGCTTCACCATACAAAATTGGACGATTGCAGGGCATTTTTGTTTGCCTCCACTTCCTCTTTCGCCATTCTACGTTAGAAGGTTTTTGGTGGGGAAATGGAACGCAAGAAAATATAGTATTTACCGGGTGAATGGAACGACGATCGTAAAGACGAGCTTTACGTGCATTCAAGAAGACGTTTCTCGCGCGATCAGAGGATTTGGATTTATTTTTCCAATGATGTGGATTAACGATGGGGACGTCGAGTGAAAAACAGGAGACAGATCGACGCGTAAACAGGATGGATCTTATACAGATTGCTCCGTTTCATACATTTTTCTAAACAATTGCATCGACGAATTAAAACGAGATACTCCGTGTAATAATTCCTCGCGATGAATTTCCAAGAATTCTGTCGAAGGAAGTTTATTGAGAAAATGCCGTGGCTGTACCACGCTTAACAGTTGCTTGATGTAACGGAACAGGAATGTTACCAACCCATCGCGTCTATTTATGTCATACAATCTGGGAGATTTACAAAACTAACAATCAGTATCGTACAACGTGCCATATTGAAACGAGTTCACAGATGCGATCCATGCAATTTGAACAAACTGAAAGTTGTTAATTATAGTCGTACAACGACGACGCGATGTACGTACGGAATGCTAATAGTCTTTCTAACCGCGTGAAAGCGGCTCGAAATCGCGTTACTTATTTGTCCAGGCGAATTCTAGCGGACGTCTGACAGAAGGAGGCTAATTAACGAAACGAGACTAAACGGAGACGGTCTATTTTCTCTGTTCGTAGGAGCGATGTCTTCCTGGAACCGTATCTGCAGCAGCATGGAACCGTTCAGGTTGTCAGCTCGCCGAGCACGCCTCCGCCAAATCCGCTGCAGCATCATCAGCTCACGCAGCTACATCATGTGCAGGTGAGTAAGAGATCTTCCTTCTTGCTTAATAATCGCGTTGACGTTCGAAGGTCTTCACTAATGGTCGCATAGTTTGCCAACGACGAGATGAAAGAGTTGGTACTCGTAACGAGATCTTTGATTTTATTCACACAGCATCATTTTTCTTTTTTTTTTTTTTTCTTATGTGAAAATGATTGCTTTTTAATAATTGGCAATATCTTTCGAATGGTTTGACGCATTTTGGTATTTTGATACTTGAGATTTACTTTACTAAAATCACATAAGTGCGTCGTTTAGTTAATTGATAACTCGTTATTCGAATTAGCAGTCTCTTGGACATGGACCTCAACATTTTACGCTTTGTTTATAAACCAATTACGTCGTAGTTACGTTTTCGATTTTTAATTTTGTAATTGAAACATATCCTGTCAAAAATGATCGGATATCTTCGAACCATTCAACGGAAGACTGAAGGTCCAGTTTTTCCGAGGGATACGATGTTAGTAAAATATTCGGAAAATAATTAGTATCTTGTGTTACAACGAATTAATGTGCTGTAATGAAATTTCGTAATTTCGGCGCACGAAATGACGCAAGCAATCGTGTGATCGGAAAATTGCAACGACTGTGGAATACTTTCGGCGGCTCGTAATTAAGGGATTCGTAATTGGCTGCGAGGGTGTTTAACACGCGTCGCACGTCCTCGTTTAATCCATTTAACCTGAAACGCCGTTGTGTCAGTCTGCATTTCAAATTAAATTACACTCGAAACTCCAGTACGCGGCGAACCCCTTCGCGAATCCTCTTCGGACCCCCGTCGTGTCCTCATGCGCCACCGCAGCGAAAAAATAGGGTTGCCGGAAAAATTGAGAAACGCAAGTGATCGATGTTTGCGATGTGTCGGTCTGAAACTCGTGGCAAGCGCCTGGATAGAATTGTTTCTCGTTATCTTTTTCATTATTTTCGAAACTCGGTCTGATTGAAAGCTCTCGTGAATGATACAAATTGATAGGTCGTACGAGCGCGTTCATGTTCGTGATACTTTCGATGGAAACAGGAACGAAATAAAGAGTTAAAAGACTGATCGATCTTCCCTCGTTGTCGCGTCAAACTTTTTATCATTGTCCTATCAAACATTTTTCCCATTGTTTCGTTCAATTTGCTTGCGTTAATAGGATGACGTAACGGAGAATAAAAAGCGTTTCTTCGAGCGCAAAGGCAGACGCGTGTGACGAACGTGTTTTAATTTTCACAAATTATTATCCTTAAACGAAGCGCGTATCGGTGGGATCGTGAATCGCTGGTAACGAAGGCAATTCCACGGTGTTACAGCGTTGAACCCTTTCCACGAACGAAGCCAACCGGAGCAAAACCTTCGCACTTGAATAGAAAAGCCTCTTGTTGGGAAATTCTAGCGCGATGCAGAAACACTCGGTTAAATTACCGTCGTTTCAGCGTAACTGCGAAACCTGTTCCCGTACCAATTTGAAAGAGAGAAAGAAGAAAAAAAAATAGAAGAAGACCGTGAATTTTGCGAAACGTATGCTTGTAACAAATATTTCAAGTATTACAGATTCTATCCGAGATAATCGCGAACGATTAGCTACAGAGGAATACATTTAGTTGCTTGAATAAATCGCACGTCCTCCACTTGGTAAGACACTTTGATCGATACTGATCGATTGGACTAGATTTTTACAATCGTCGGCTTTTCCAGCCAACGTTTTTCTACGATTCGTCAAACGTCTAATTCGCGTCACTGGAAATGAGACCGATTCCGTTTGGGTTCGCGACCCTTCTCTACTTTTTACAGGGTATTTAGGGGAATCGTGGGATTATTCGGGGCGACAGAATCGGATAAGAGGTGGGAGAAGTTTAATCGACGCCTGCCTTGATTTATTACGACACGAGCTAGCATGATTGCGATCGTTTAATGTTCGAGTATCGTTTAGTGATTATTTATGGGTTGCAACGTGGCCACGGGGTGTATGTTGAGATTCAGATTATTAGGAAACTGAGATTCGTACGATTTTTCTAGATTCATTAACTCGTTGGCCGATGAATTTGTTGCAGAATGAAAGAGCACGCTGACAAAAATATCGGAAGCTTTTTATCGATATACGCGTTTGCCGCATCTCTCATTTCATATTGCTCGTTTCGTTTCCCAATTAGCGACAATTCTACCCTTTCAACGTAATTATATAATAATGAAATTCCAAGTACGAATATATTATTAGATAGTCCGGAAAGTGTCTTTAACAGACACGTCTTTTAAAACAACGCATCTTTATACAAACATGAAACCTATTCTATCAAACGTTGTGATTTTTATCTCGATAAAACAAAATGGATCACACGTAATTCGATAAAATAATATAAAACGGAAAATGTCGTCCATTACTTCCTTATAAAGCGAAAGAAACTTTTCGGACCACGTAATCCGATATACAACGAGCACTTGGATATTCTATTCTTAGGAATAACATCTAAAAGTATCATAAACGTAACATCAGCCTGAATACGCACAACATATAAACCATGCACGGTATAATTTCCCAAACGTCTGGCGCGTTTTGCTCCGTTAATTCCACTTCATTGCTTAATCTCGGTCCCCATGGTTCCTTTCGACCACCGTAAAACCTCGCGCCGGCCAATTCCAACACGAGCACGAAGAACGACTGGACAAAGTCACGATTCGCTGGCGGGCGACGCGACGCCGCGAATATGGAAATCTCTGGCCCTTAAGCCGCAATTCCGAGGGTGTAAATCCTACCTGATCGTCATACAATACACTCTAATGCGGTATTATACCGACGCCACGCAGGGTGCAGAACGAACGGGTTCACCGGTTATCTCAATTTGCAGCCAATGCTCGCCCCAACCTTTATTCGCTGCTCGTTTAATCGTTCCTCCGACTTTTTTTCCATCCGTCTACTGTTACACACTTCCTTTTTCCTCTTTTTTACTCTCTCGTTTTTCTTGTGCAGAACGCTTCCCCGTATCTGCGCCACTTTTAATTGTCCTCTTTGTTTCCGCGACGATTATCGTCGTCGAGCTACGAACGAAATAAGCGAATATCGTAGCCCTGGCTTCCCGCGGGGATACCAGCAACGCTCGTAATGATTCCATTAGGAAAATCGTAAAATGGCAATTACGAGTGAGAAGCATATACGGCTGGGTAGAAAGATGGTTTCGGCTTTCCGAAACGAATAATTTGTTTCGTTAATACGCGTTGCTAGTATTTAAGCGAGAGAAACGATCGTTGCGACGATGCTGATAACGCAAGGTTTTAATCAATCGAAGAAACTTTCGCATATATCCGATGATATGTAAATATCTGTAGAGCACTCGTATAGAGAATGTTTGTTCGTAAGATTTATTGGATGTTATTGCTTGTTGTCGAAAATAAATATACAGACTATATTCGCTGAGTCGCTCGTACAGTGTATAAATCGCAAAATAAAATTGCTAATTAATACTCGATAAATGCTCGCTAGATACTGGTCGATAACTCGGTAGATAACTCTTGATAATTCTTAGATAGCTCGTCGATACTGAACTCTTTTCGGTTGCGTCCGTTTATTTATACTGGTCGGGGGGAAGTCGGAAAATTCAAATTTCTCTTCGTTCAACGGTTGCACGTTCCCCGGGGTTTATTTATTCTTACATTACATGTATCCCAACGATTTTGATACTCCGAGGCAAAACAACAACATGATTTGAATTGTCCTCTACTCATGTGCCGCTACATGTCGATCGAGGCGTACTCAAATTGTAACACATCGGTTTATACGTAACAGACGTACGTATAATATGTGCCATTGAAGTGAACGTGCAAGAGCCTTTATCGTCATCATTTTTCAAAGTCTCGCGACCAACTATTCAATTACACGAAATAAAGAAGAATGTCTCAAGTTAAGATTCGACAACAGCTGTAGGAGGAAACTCGTATGCCATTTTATTTAACAAAGAGGAATGAGGTGGGGTATCTGTGCTCTTATTGGTCTTCCAAACTTCGTAGAACGATAAAAACGATAAGCCAACTTGATGTATCGTTAAATGACATTGATGGTGCGCGGTCTGAGAAAGTTCGCTCTCTGTCTTGAAACGCGTAGGTGTTGACGGAAATGTTAACCGATTAATTTTATGTTTCAGAGCGAGGAGTCGCTTTCCTCGGAAGGGTCGGCCACCTCGGGTGGATCTTCGAGCTCGACGGAAGATTCTGGCAGCGAGGTCGCGTGCGACATCACTCTGATCGAGAGGCTTATACGCTCGCATCCGATTTGGTTCCTTCCTGGCATCCAAAGAGCCGGCGCTTTCCACTTGTTGCAAGGCAAAGAGGAAGGGGTGAGTGCACTTAAACGAATCGATTAGCCGTAAGAAAATTGCAAGCTGGGCAAAGTCTGCCTTGTCTTTATCTCTCGTTTTGTATTTCTCTCTTGTTGACCGACCAGGAAGTTTTCCACGGAAGGTACACGGGCGTTCCGAGCAGGGGGTTAAAAGCGTAGCGTCGTGGAAAGCTCTCGAGTGCCGCTGCACCAACCTCTTAGAGTTTCCGATGCGAGAGAATTTCATTTATCGCCCCGCTGGAAAGCTGTTTCTTCGATGAAAACTATCGCATTATCGTACTCGGCTTTTCCTATCGATCTTCCTTGCTACGAGTATTTTTAATCGGTCGTGAAGGTTTCGCTAGGACGTGTCGTGGAGATTTAAAAAATTCAAATAACTTTAACTCTGCTGCTCTCCTCGCTTCCTCTTCGCTTTGTATCTCCTCGGGTATCTTCTTTTTTTTCAGCTATTCGTTCAGTAAAAAAGCGTGAAATACACAAAAATGAAAGCTACGAAAATTACACCGAGTGATAAAATACTTAATAACTATTATATTCTATACTAACTCGTATGATCTTTTTGCTATTTGATAGCTAGTATATTCTAATAACGTCTATCAAAATGTAACGTACGTTCCAAATTGCATAGACCGGAGAAATACAGCAGCGTTAAAATCAGCCAGATCTATAGAAGGCTAAACTAGTTCCACGCGGCGGCACGTGTATCGCGGTACGCGTATAATAGACACCCAATATACACTACACGTGTATACCAATGTATCCTTTCGCACGATACACGCCGATTTTCAAAAGATACAGCATCGCGGTACTGATTTCGACGTCTGCTGGTTTCCCAACAACTTCAGCCGCCGGCGATAATTTTGCCAGATGAAAGAGCGATCGACACAGGTGATCCACGCAGGAACGAGCGATACATAACTCGCGATACGCGAAACCAACCTTGGTGCTTCCCTTTTTCGCAATCTTTTCTTTCGAAAATCCGCCGCCCAATATTTTCAAGTTTAGTCGCCGATCTATCTTCGCGATACTACGATGAACAAGTTTACGGAAAATTTATAACTCGCGTTGTCGATGATGCATTTACGTAACAAGAGACAACGGGGAAGAGGGGCGCATCGCGTACAACGAACAGCGAATGAAGAAGCTGTTCAAGTAGCCACGAAGGGAGAGCGCCGCCATTAAATCAGCTCCGGACGAAACAAAGAGTATGAAATATCTCACGAGCGATTGTTCGACCGGCGTTTTTTTGTTTACAGGAAAAACTACTGCCTCGAGCCTGCAGGCTTTTCCGACGCTTTGATCGGTCACTGATTCCACGAATATTTTTCGCCGTCTCGCATTGTTCGACCATGGGAATGAATGGCGGCTTAGGATCTGTTCGTTTTATTTACGAGGAGAATTTATACCAGAGTATCTTCTCGCTTTAACGTTGCTCCTTGATGATCTATAACGCTTAATAAAAGCGGGATTTTTTCCTTTCAATGCTATTCGATAATGGAAACAGCGATGGCAGAGGAAGGTTAGGGGAATTTAAAATATATATACTCGTTTTCTTTTCTCGCTGCTCCGACTTGCGTAACGCTCTTTTACGGATAGTTTCACCGAAGAACGATTTACATAGAGATTTCAATATTTTTGAAAGTTATTTATTACTTGTGTTCGTTGAATGAAAGACGTCAGATTTTTGCAATTTTTCGATTTCTCCAAATCGTAGATTTTCCTACGATAAGCGAGCTTGTTAAAGCAACAAAAAGAGGTTACGGTTCAGCTTATCTAAGAGAATCGCGTATATCTAAATTTTCAAGCGTCGCAAGACGCGAGTCACTTGTTTCTCCCGTTTCTCCTACCACTTTTTCTTTAAACTTCACGGACATCATCCTTTGCACATTCGATCTTTTATTTTCTAAAATTCCGACACACAAGAAAATATCTTCTTCCATTGAAATCCTCGGACATGGAACTCGTTTCTCACTCCTTTTCAATCCTGCAACCGCTAAACTGCCTCTCCTTTATAAACCACCTCATTAAATCCTTTCCACCTCGCTCGAACACCAATTTCCCAATTTCGTTCGAACTGTCTACCCAATAAAACACACGGGGGTGTAATTAACAACCCTTGTACGGCGTAATAAGCATGCTGGCGTAGATGGCCGCCAGATCAGCCGTGGCCAAAGTGTCTGCGAATGCATCGACCGTTTGGCAAGCAACCGTTGCAGCCGGCTCGGCTTAATATGCGGTAAATGCAAACGGCAGACGTTGCCTCGACGAAATACGACTGCCTAAGCTGCTGGCAACGTTCCAGCCCGTGGTCTGCCAGAAAATACGCATAACAAGTGGCGTTGTTAGCGTGGTTCCTCTCGCCAGGGATTTTCCTCCAGCGTTGCCTGCTTTTTGCCCGATTTCAACGTTTGTTCGCGCTGAAAACGCACGTGGCACGAGCATTTGTCGCGTGACAAAGTAGCTGATCTTTTCGAGTACCATACATTATCCGAGCTAGGTCGAATAGACGAAGAGCAACACAATGGCTATGTTTGGCACGACTTCTTCAACTAGTTCTGACATTTATTCAAGTAGCGAATTTTAGACCTTCGACCGACTACACAGATCCGAGGCAGACCCGAGCAAACTGTAAAATATAGTACTACAAATTTGACAATTTGTATATCGTTACACGTGACGCAATTGTTGATCCGGTGCTTACAAGTACGTTGGAAGTATGTATTTTGCTTTTTTATATTCGATACCAGAAACGCAAGAAGCGTCAAGGATAGAGAATTAATGATCATCTAGGCCGTTCATTCTCAAGTCCTCGTAATTTTGTTACGCTGCCAAAGAATTAATAGAGCGTAGAATTTTGTCGTGATACCTTTTCGTTGAAACACTGACACTAATACTAGAACAACCGGTAACGCATACCTAAACGTACGATATTTTTCACATTTTTATCATCTGCCCTGTGCTTGCAGTCCGACTACTTTTTAATTAGATATTCCATATACCGGAATCGCGATAAAGTTAGATAATACTAAAACAACGTCGTTAATGCGCATATAACGTCGACACAGTTTCCCATCGGACGCACCAGCCAGCTGGACTCCCGTTCTTCCGGTTGTGTTAGATAAGAACCGATCAAACTTCTCCATCTACGCAATCCGTACCCGCTTTCCACTTCTCGGCGAGGAGCATTGTTTCCATGGCGGCTATCTCTCTTGGCCGCCGCAGGAACAATCGCGACGAGCCGTGCATGGGTCTTATCTGACACGCGAAGAAGAATAGAAGTCGAGGCGACTGGGTCCCAAATGGAAAATCGTGTCAATGCTTGGTGTTCGACGTCGCGACGCTGATTTCGAATACGCCTGGATACTCTGCAAGTATAGACCTTTTACTAATTCTTGGAAGATTATCTTCTCTATTAAGATAATAATTCTTTAATGTTAGCGATATTCAACCAGCTATAGGATTATTTGATTGATTTAAGAAACGCGTTAATTATCAGAGGCATCGATGCGTTTAATTTAGAATCTCTTGCGTATTACAAGACGACTAAAAGTGTTATGAAGATACTGGTTCATCAAAGCGAAGAACGCGTTGTTGGTTGAAGATCTTTTTCATGTCTATGCAAGTATTGGTATTTATTAGAATTTATGAGAATTCTTTTCATTGAAATGGTTAACGATTAACCCTTAACGCTTCAAGTGTGTCTCTCAAGCACCACCGATGTGCGTTTTAAAAAATTCTACACATTACTCAATTATAATTAACACTTTACCGACCGACAGCCGATTAATCGGTTTCTTGTCGCCGACGCTTACCGACCGATAGCCGAGTAATCGGTTTCTTGTTGCCGACGCTTACCGACCGATAGCCGAGTAATCGGTTTCTTGTCGTCGACGTTTACCGACCGATAGCCGAGTAATCGGTTTCTTGTCGCCGACGCTTACCGACCGATAGCCGAGTAATCGGTTTCTTGTCGCCGACGCTTACCGACCGATAGCCGATTAATCGGTTTCTTGTCGCCGACGCTTATCCACAATCTTTCTCATTATTTGAGCAGTAATTTGTTATTTAGTACTAAGGTACCTTGCTTAGTTGCGTCAATTGCGTTGCCTCGTAAGCTCCCACGGTTTTATACCAATTTGAAAAACTTACCGTTCGTGATGAACGAAAAGAATGGCATTAGAGAGTCTGAACCGAAAGAGAGCCGGCGCCAGGGAGAATCTGCGCCTGAGCTGCCGGTCGGACGTGCGTATGCTGTTGAACCGTTAGCGGTCGGTAAAGTATTAATATAAATATTTTAATCAAAATTATTTGAATGACTTTGATATTATTATTTACACGTCACTGTAGTATTTCAAACGTGACACTTAAAAACTTGCAAGTCCAAATATGATGAGAATAAATTGGAACTGCCGATTGATATTCACAATTAAAAGTTAAGGGTTAATCGCTATATAAACAGCCTATCGTCGTACAAAGAGTCGTCCGAACTACTTCTTTTATAATTTAAACGATGATCTTCCCCCCGGCAACTTCCACTTTTTTAACGAGATCGTTAAGATCTCCTCTCAGAGGTTGGACAGAGATTGCTTAACTGCATCTACCAAAAGTAATAACTTTTGAATTACTTTTGGAGACCGTGTCAAGACGAACGAAAGATCACTCGAGGAGGAGCTGCAGCTGGAGCTCGAGACTAGACTAGACCAGAGGAAGGGGCCAAAGAGGCGAAAGCAGCGAGGTCAAGATCCTCTTGGAATTGTATCAAGATGGAATCGAGGTTTGCCCGTGATAAAGCCTATATGGAAGCAGGGTCAAGCCTTTCATATCGCTGGCTTTATGCTCAGCGGAACGAGATCAAGAATAGATAAAGACTCGTGAAAAAATTGAGGATCGGGTCAAGATGGAGTAACGACTCGAACGGTGATAAGAATCGCAATGAGGAAAACGGTGAATCGAGACCAGGTCGAGCGTCTCTTTCAACACAGGATCGATTGGTCCCCGGTGTACTCTCCGCCGGAGAAAGTTCCATGAACCGTTGAATTTAATTAATTTACCTCGCTTTGAGTATGGCGAAACTTGAGACGAGAAGATGGCAATTTCTTTCTGCGTCGACATTTTTCTTTTCCTTGATATTGTTCGGTATTATTAAGTGGTTTGCGTATCAAATTAATTTCTTCGCCAGATATTCCCTCTTAGTGGCTGTTTCTTTAAACTGAGATCCAATACAAGCAACGTTTTTTCTTCGTCGTATAGATCGAAAGATAATGGAAGCAATATGCTGTTCGGTATTTTATTTTCCATTTGTTTCGATTAGAAAATCAACTATCGTTGTATCGTATCCCGTTGCATTCGTTTATTCGACCGAGACTTATGGCTGTTACAAACTTCTTGTATATGTTACACGCTTAATACATTCTCTTACTATCCTAGTTTATTGCTCACAGCTATATTTCAATTCGCTATCTATCCAAGTATATCTATATCTCAATTTTCTATACAGAACTACCTAAAAAATGAATTGTAATTATTTATAAATCGACGACTGGCACGACTATCTACGATAATTAAATATTTACGAAAATATCGATATTTTGATCTTAAATACTGGTATACCAAAATAAAGGAAGAAGACTAAAATGGACAATGATTCATAAATCTGCTCCAAGAAACACAAAGGCGATAAACAAAGATAACAACCCTTGTTTATTTGATGTGAACCCTTGTTTTGATCGTTGAAGACCGATGAAAAATCGTAGAATCGTCAATCCTTCGACGACATCCACGAGAACTACCCCGATGGATGTTTCATATTGAAAAGGACAAGTCCCGTGCTCGGTCACTTTCCAGTGATTTCTCCAGTAGCTAGCGGTATTTTTTCCAGCTCTGTTTTCCGTCGAATAATGGAAAAGCGTGGGGGCTTGGCGCGGAACTTGTAATCAGCGGGGGTGGAACGGCAGCGAACGAGCCGTGCCATTGTGGCGGCATTGTTTTCCCACTGACTCATTGTTTTCTAGCTTTGTTAATCGTCCCCCGGCTACCCTCGCGGCCGCGGACGAATGGCACAGGACCGAAAAACAATACGGCTCGCAATTACTTCTCCATAGACGAGACACCGCCACCCCCGACGTGTTGAAACGCGGATCGTGATTGCACGAAACGGCACAACAACGAAGAGTGGAGAGGGATCCGAGTTGAAATTATCGCGACTGGTGGTGATTCGTGGATGGATACAACTGTCGAGTATATGATTGAGAATGGAATGAGCGCTAAAGTTTCAGAAAAAAGCAAAGAATGGATATTTGAAAGTATTTCTCTCTTTTCTTTTTTGTGGGATCTCTGAGGCTGGTTCGATTTTGAGATAGAAGATCGTAACGATATGGAGATTGAAAATTCCTTGGAAATTAATTTGACAACTGGTAACTAGATTTTAGATGTGGATCGATTTAATCTGCGAAAGAAACAATTGGAATTTTGCGAGCGAGTTATAAAATATTTTTGAAAATACGTCTTCCATCGTTGGAAAAATTTCTTCACTTTCGTTTCAATTTTATTCGTGGCAACGCATCTTCTTTAGAACATTAAGAATCTTTGGAACATTAAGAGCTTGGGACACAGGGAATTCGAGAACCGTAACGGAATTAAAAATACCCGAACCAAGAAATCAAACCTGCAGCTTCACCCAGATTCCATTTCCCTCGAAAACAGGGAAGAAAAGGAAAGAGAAAGAAAGGAGAAGAAAAGAAACGGAAAGGAAGGGAAAAGCACGGATTCTAAGATTAAAACAAACTGTGCCTTTGTGAGGGAGTTTTTTGTTCAACCGAAAAAGGAAAGAAAATGAGCACAGATGGAAACGGGTCGAGCATAAAGAAACTCTTCCTGCCTTTCTTATCCGCTTTGTCCTCTCTTGCTCTTCCAAACGTCAGTCGCGAGAAGTCGACGTTCTATCGACGCGGACGTAGATTTCCGGCTGAAAATGTCGCGGAATTATGCAAGGTGTTTTGTCTGTCGCGGCACTACGCGGTGTCTCGCCTCGGTTTCCTTTTTCTCTCGAGCAAAAGCAGTTATTCTTTCCCCGAGACACGAGGATTTGGCTGCTTGCAGGAAATTTATGGAGCGTAATAGGAATGAGGAAACCGCTGGATAATAATAAGTGTCTCTCGCCTTTTGTGCTCTTCCTTTTTGTCTCAACCGTATTTCCGTGGAAAGAAAGGTTTAAGTATGATAGAAAGAGAGGAAATAGAGCGACAAGAAGAGTATCGTTATTTTCGCGCAGGATTCCAATTTTCTTTTAACCCTTAAAATCTAAAACCCAACGAGGATGTACTTATCGTATCTCGTGAGATAGTTATAAATTTTAATTTATATTTTTAACAGTTAGTTAATTTTTAATAGTTAAACTTTTCATTCGCGATGATTCTAAATAGCGTAGGAATGTCATTAATTCGAGATGATAATATGATAAGAAAATGTGCATCCAGTACGCGCGTTAAGAACAAGTACCTAATTATTAGATCATCTTTGTAGGTTTTCTTCTATGACAAACTTTACAACTCAACGAATTTGTATTATCGAAGATTCAACAACTTCCAACGATTTAATTTTCTGTTGTTTCTGTTACTAAACATGTTTGAGTTTGAAGAAACCGTGTTCGTTAAAGTCCAAGGTTTCCCGTAATTAAATATACGTCTCTTTGGAAATAGAATGTAAGCTGATTATTTGCGAGAAAATAAGTCTCCTAGGTTACAATCAGTCTCTTCTGCGTACCGTTATTTTCACAATTTCTTACTTTTCATCGTTACGTTCGCTACTTCCTTCCGCTATATCAATTTGTCGACAAAAGAATAAGCAATATTTGAAAAATTATAAACGTAAGAACTATATTTTTAAAAATAACGTGTAATATACAAATCGCAAAAAAGCAGCACCTTTTGGCCATAAATACTCGATAATAAATACTCGACGTTCTTATAATTCGTAAATCACCCAAGTCCTGCAATTTCACCTGAATCGTTGAATAATTTGTATAATTCTAATCTCCTCTTGATGTTTCCAGAACTTCGTGGTCCGCCAGTCAAGTCAGAGCGACACGATGGCCCTGTCCGTGCGGCTGCCACCAGGAAAGGGACCGTACATCGAGCACTACCTGATCCAAGCCAACAAGGGGAAGCTGAGCTTGGAGACCAGCGAGAACAGGTTCGACAACATCCCCTCGCTGATCGCCCACTATTCTCAGTGTTGGTGAGTGGCCTCTCTTCGTGTTCACCTTCCACTCGACCGGATACCATCTACTACTCTACTACCTGCGCTATCACAACTTCCTTTCCTTGCCATTTATTTACCTCGAGCTCCTTCTCGTCTCCTATAAAAATTCTACTTGATCGAATCTTACCATCTCTGCAAAGACTTTTCCTCTTTCGAGGTTGCGAGGAAGCATGTTTTTATAGTTGTTTCATTGTCATTGAAAAATGATATTGAAATTTTATACGATTATAGACAAGAGCCGATTATAGAGAGATAAGAGAGTATAGACAAATGATAGGAATATTATATATACGCTGTTGGTCAAAAGTATCACGACACTCGTTTGAATTAGCTCGTACTTTACTCGTTGCACATTTTAATTTATTCAGTCTTGTACTTTGTAAGGTATATAGGATGTAAGTGAAGTAACAAATTGTGTATAGATAAATGATAGGAATATTATATATACGCTTTTGGTCAAAAGTATCACGACACTCGGTTGAATTAGCTCTTACTTTATTCGTTGAAGGATTCTAGCAAATTTTAGTTTATTTAGTCTTTTACATTGTAAGGTATATAGGATGTAAATGAAGTAAGAAATCGATGATAAAGTAACTAGAAAAGGCCGGAGAATACTGTGTGACAAAGTACGTGAAACAACAAAGAGAATACGTGTGAGAAAATACTATGAAAGACAAATTACCGAACGTTAGATACGACAGTTGCTGCTAAACGGAGTAAAAGTGAAATTTCTAACGTGCATGTTCCAGCAGATAATGGAAAGCAAGGAAGTTCAATGTAACGTTTTCTTCGCCTACTTTGCTTCCTCTCGTTCATCTAATTACCTGCGACCGATAATTTAACTTTTCTCAGAAACTTGGTTCTCTTCTCGGTGAAACTATACAACTATACATAAATGAATGAAAAATTAGATTAGAATTGTACGTTCGTGCCCGCGATACCTTGATCGCGTCACGCTTACCTTGAACTCGTGGAAAAGCAACAATATAGATGAAAAAAGGTTTACTTGTATTATTCGTAATTCATCAGGTTCTTCTAACATACAAATAATATTAAGACATATATATATACGTCGAGTTATCATTGGGATTAGGGGCGCTTAACGAATCTTCATTTAGATCAGTCATTGTTATTATACAATATAGATGATAGTTAATGGTACAAATATGATTATTATAGAATTTAACAATTAACCGTGGCGATTAGATATTCGAGATGTTAATGACAATAATCTTAGATTCTTAGGATAGCAAATGCGTTTTCTTCCAAAGTCCAAGTCGAACTGAACTTACTTGTTCACAGTGTTACTTGTTCAAGTGTAACTCAACTTGCCCACAATACAAGTAGAACTCAACTTACTCATCCACAGTAGAAGTAGAACTCAACTCATGTACTTTTCTCTGTACCTCTCTATACCTCTCGGGTCAACTATATTTTGAAGGAGAGCTATACAACTACTCTATACCTCTGTTAGGTAAAAACGTCCATCCCGTGACCGTGGCTACGTTTAACGACCAGATGTGTCACTTCGAGCTCAAGTCTACTGTCATAAATCTCGGGCAAACATAATTAAATCACAAACAACTACTTCTAAGTTTTATTATTTAAGTACATACTAAAAAGTCTAGACTAAAGTATCGAGGATCTTCCCAAAAATTCCAAAAGAAAGGCCCTGATGTTCTTTCATCTCCGACATATATATTCTTTACACCACAAAGTTTCAAACGAAATGATAGTATCCCAAAGGTTTTAGTATCTTCTTGACGATCTTGTATTTTTCGGATTTGCTTCGGTTCTCCCTAAATAAGTTTCTTTCTGGTCGTTTAATCGTCTCTTCGTCTCGTGTACACGTAAAGACCATCCACGAACGATCGCGGCCAAAATGGGATCACAGGACCGAGTCCACGTTCCACCGAAACAGAATCCAAAAGAAAGATCGTATCGATGATTAGCCAGCAAATGTAGTCAGTGGCGATCGGTAGCGTTGCATAATTTATCGAATTCCTCGAGTATGCGAGTGCAGGCAGACTCGATACGCGAGGTGAAAGTCACAGCCGGATCGTGTTCAGAGATAATTTAGGCGGCTAATGGGAGCTCTGGAAAGCCAGGTTCGCGCTGTTAGCGTCGTAAGCCCCGGTTTTCGTGATAATCAACGCGCCGTTTTTCCTTTTAACGATCCCGATTAATGATTCATGAGCGTTCCAGCCGTTTACCTCCTATCGTTCCGCCGATCCGATCCGATAACACGGTAATCGTACCGAGCTGCCCATTTTTGCTTGCTTCTACATTTTTTCCCTGCTTCTTGTTTCGTTTCAAGTCTGGTGCGATGATTAGAGGGTGGCAGCGACGTTTTGTAAACGAACCGCGTGTATAATAACTGTCATTAGGTCGTTGATTGTTCAATTTGCGTTTACTAGGTCGGACAGACTGGTTAATTGCTGGATTATGGTCGCTTATGGTAGCCATTCGAAGCTTGAAAGCGAGCACAGTCGTTGTGAAATTATATGTACCCCTGCACGTGTGGTGGATTCGGTGCATTTAATGGTTCAATCGGTAGATACGTGTTTGATCCTGTGATATACCGCTTTGAGATTTCTAGATTTGCAAATTCAGATTGGTCAATTTTCAAACGTAGCAATTGTCAAAGTCAACTTTCTCCGACAATTGTCCATTCCAAGAGTGTAAGAATCCACGTGAATGTCCCATGAATATTTATTTCATATAACATATAATCTTATTACATATTACATATAATTACATATAATTTTTATTTGAAAACACAATATATGTGTATTTATTTTTTTAACAATATATACGAACACACACACACATATATATTTTTAAATATACCGGTATACCTATTTATTTGGTATTTCAAAAATATATTTCAATTAAAATCATTCAGTGAAAACCAACTTCAACCTACTAAATTATGTAATAAAAAAGAATGAAAGGGATTGGCAGTTATTAGGGTTAATTGATGCGCACTTCCAAGTACCTCCCGTTATATCAAAATCTTTTCCTCGACTCCACCGTGTTGTGCGATTAACGAATCACTTATATTACCGTCTCGATTAGCTTCGGACGAGCCTCTCGACCGCTAATTCGCTCTGATTTATCTGTTTCCCTTGGTCGGAGCAGTGACGAATTGCCGGTCCAATTGACACTGCCAAGGGCGATGCGCGAGGCCAAGAATAGGCAGCAGCTCTCCTCCTTGGCGCTTCTGGGTCAGGAATTCTGGAGATACCCGATGGCGAATCCGAAACCACCGGAGAGCAGCAGCAGCAACACGTCTAGCTTAAGCAGTTTCCGGGGTGGTAAGTCGGAGTAGAAAGTTTCATTGGCTTCTTTTACTTCATTTTTATGTCTGAATTTAACTGGATCTTTTAATTCGCTTATGGGAAGAAATTATAATTGTATGTAGTTTTTCGTACTGCTAAGAGAAATAAGAATTAATAGCTTTTTTTATCGAGTGCGTTTTTCTTACACCGGAATGAGTATTTGGTATTGTTTATTTCAGGTAACAATAATTTGAATAACAACAATAACAATATTCATACGCCGACGACGGAGAGTATCGTGTTGAATTTGGCGCCAATCTCGTCGCATGATACCCGTGAGTGACTGATTACACGATCGAATTACCAAATTAAAAGTTTGCTTTAATAACAACCTTTCGTTTATATCAGCATACTAATACACGAAAACAATGACGATATTAACACACAACAATACAGACAAATTTCACAACTTTACCAAATTGAACGCCAAACCAAGAAACCTATCCACCTACAATCCTCGTCCAGCCATAACTTTCCTTCTAACTCTTACTCAATGAATCTTCGGAGACCAGAATCTCCAGAGAACAAAAATAAAAAGTATCCACGCACCAAAAATAATCCCGCATCGCCTTATTTTCGTATGCAGGAAGCTCGTCGCCTACGGGCGCCTTGACGACAACCACATTCGCGTCGTCGTTGCCTCGACAGCCTCGTCCAACGCCACCGAACACCTTGAATTTGACAACCTTCAACGAGCCTTTGGACCTGAAGAAAGAGAAGATCTCGCCAGGCGACAAACTGTCCCAGAAATTAATCTCCCCTAATCTGGTGCAGAGCGTTCGTTGCCCTTCACCTGTGGTTCACAACGTGGAGAGTAACGTGCTGAGTCCTGTCCAGGACACCAAAGTCAGCTTCGAGTCGAAAACCATGGCTGAGACTTCGAAATCGACGATGGTCGAACTGTCCAGGACCAGATTCTCCTCTGTCAGCACTTCCATGATGAATTTCCACCAAAACGTGTCGACGTTCAATAATCTATCCTGCACCACGTCCCCTGTACTACCTGAGATAAGAAATATCATAGCGGAGAATCATTCTCTGGGACAGAATGTGAAAACGCCACCTCCGCCGCCTCCGAGATGGGCCAAACCCGCGATTGGTCCGAATCAGAATAATTTCAGCGTTACTACCACCGTAACGTTCAATGTCAATCACTCGAATGATATCGGTAGCTCTCAGGTAATTATTTGAGAATAGTTTGGAAGATTAGAGATTAGAAGTTTGGTATTAGGGTTGACGATGATGACGGATCCGATGAGATTACTGCTTAGAAGGCGGGATGATTTAATATCTGTGATTAAATTAGGAAATTATTATTCGTCTTTTGAGTTATAGAATGTTTAGCTATTTATCTTAACACTTAGCCAACCGCGCGCGCAGAGCGAGCTATACGCTTCTCACCACCCTGGACAAGCCAATCTACACGCTGTCCATCGTGCATTTTTCCAAGCAACGAGGACTAATATTCACTACTTAAAAAACAAAGAAGTCTAAAAATTACTTAACTGGTCAATTATATTTTGCGGTAATGATATTGTTTAACGATTTCACATATCACTTTATTTAGTCATAACTGATAGTGTAACTTTTTAATTAATTTTAACACCACTAAATTAATGTATTTTATTATATACTGTACTTTATAAAAGCATAAAGCTAAAGTCAAACAGAGAGATCTCTCCGTTCAATTGGTTAAGTGTTTTATTTTCCTTACCTATGGTGCAACCAATTTCTCTATTAATTCTGCATTCTTTATCCACTGTTAATTCACAAAATTCTAGAAATATTGCTCCTCCATCAATTCTCTACACTCTGTTGAAAATCTACTGATTTCCAATCGAACAATAATAAAATTAAATCACTGACTCTTTGTCTTTCTCTTTCAGAACACCCCATCGGACCCCAACACTTCTCTATTGAGCCCACAGAGCGCCACATCGAACAAGTCTCTGACCTCAAACTTCTCCGTAAAATCACCCTTGTCTCCGACGACGCCGATACTTTCCCCAATGTCAAAACTAGTCCCAAACACAGGCGCCAAGACGCCCAACGTTCTTTCACCAACCACGCCATCCAGTACGAGCAAATCGAAACGAAGACGAGATCGAGAAGCTCGAAAGAACTCGCAACACTACCAAGAATCTGACATTTTGGAGTCGTACTATCGAAGTTCGCCTGGAGACAAGATTTCGGACTACGAAGATATTTGGAATACTACCGATCAATCGAACCATTCCACCTGGTCTCCCAACGACAAACTGGCCAGGAATGATGGACCAGCGAACCCTCAGGACCGACTGAGGAACTCGAACGATCGACTGATGGTTCCAGACAGAGTTGCAAATCCAAATTCCGAGAGAAATTTCAACGAACGACTGCCAACGAGCGAGCAGTTGATAGTGAGGAACGAGAGGATGATCGTGAGAAACGATAAGTCGATTGGAAATGAGAAATTGAGTTACAAGGAGATGACCAGTCCCGAGTTTAGCAGCTTTAAGCCTGCTCAGGAGGTGAAGCCTGTGGAGCAGAGCAATGGATCGCCGGAAGAAACAGGAATGGGAAGGAGACCTGATCTGTTATCTCGAGTCTGTGAGTATTTAATGCAGAATCGGGTTTATTTGGCGGAATTTATATATCGTAGTATTATATAATATTTGCACGTTATAATAATTGGTAGGTGAAACAAATTTCTATTTGAATTCATCGAATTTAAGAATGTAAAAGTGCATAAAAATCTCTATATTTTCGAAATTGGATATATCAATAAATAAGAAGCAAATTGTTCAGCGATCTTCGCATATCCACTGCCACTAATTCAAAATTATCGCTTACCAAGCAGGTAGCGCGAATTCCTTGAACAGTCCCAGCACGGTGACACCTCCCAGGAACAAACTAGGCTTAATGCTGGCCAAATCAGAGAGCAACAGCCCCCTGACACCAGAGTCGAAGCAGGGTAGTCCGTTTTACGCGGAGCCAGCGGACGCTATCGCGCAGAACGCGGCGATAATACCAAGAAGACGACCTAGGAACAACCCAGCAACGAATAAATATCGACACAGCGAACCAGGGTGGCTACAAACGCCAGTAGGTGCAAATTCTAATCAGCTGCATCCGATCGACTGGGAGGAATCGGAAGAAACGGAAGATAAGACGCCTCTGATCTCGTCTTCCGTGGATAATCTGGCCAAAAGACTCGGCACCAAAGAGACGAAGAAGATTCCACGTGCCAAGCCGGTACAACCACCAAAGATCAGGACCAAGGTGTTCAACGACACTTCCTGGGCCGTGGACTCCAGCTGGGAATTTATTGGTGTGATACGATTTCTTATTCATTATATATTTCGTTATTTATGATTTTATGAAAAGTGATGATTTCTCTAGTTGGAGATCTATCGTTAAATTATCGTTTCTTTGATCTTTTAAGTAATTTTGAGGTAAACGAGGAAAAAGATCATATCGAAAGACATGAGCGAAGAATCTAACATCTTGTTCAAGTTGTAGTGCACATATACGCGATTTCTTTTCGAATCAACGAAACCGACATCGTGTCGTTACATCAAACACATCGATAATACATCATAATATAGCAACCAACAAGCAACTTGAAACGAAAGATACGATAGAATCTCTTGTTGAATCTTTACATAACATCAGCAAATCATGTCGCGATGAATCTAACGATTCGCATAATCTAATCTCTATTTGAGAAAGTTTAGACAAGCTTCCGATAAATCAGTACGTTCTCTTCTGTTATATAAGAATTGTATTCTGTTCGATTAGTCAACCAAATGCACTCATGTAGACGCGCAAATTGTGCGCGAAATTCATTGAGAAATCGATTTTCTTTCTCTGTAAACAATGAATGAAGAGGATAGATGGATAGGGATACCGATAACGACATTTGATAACATTTGTTTAGGCAACGAAGGAGACGACTGCGATCCGGACTACGACTGTGATGCAGATTACGAGGGCGACAATGTGGCCAGAAAGTTTCCGGACGAGGAGTGCGACAGGGACGTTGTTGGGAACACTTTGACCGTTCAGAGTATCATCCTCCAACGGTAAGTTTCCAGCAGACACCATTCACAATTTGCCACTATTTCTTGTTATTTACAGTCATCAATGGCACCGATAATGGATGTTTGAATCAATCAAAGCTGTTTAAATTCGGACGAGGGAAACATATTTCTTATATCTAAGAGACCGTTGTTATAAGGAGATAAAAGTTCACTTTCCAAGAATTTGCGTCGATGAATAAAAACCAATTGAAAATCTAGCCAATTCGAATCACTTTGCGAATGTTAAAAAAAGAATATTAATTACTAGACTGCGAATATTTATTCGATTTTATATTTTTATGAACACAGTGAAAGAAATGGAATCTAGATAGAAATTTGTTTCGTCTACTAAACATTATACTGAGTGGTCTACTGTAAATATTACACGTATCTTTGTATATTGTACGCACTCTGTAGATTTTTGGAACCTTAAATTTTCCAAGAACGCAGAAACATTCGCAGTCTATTAATTAACAGTTTTAACAATAAACTTATACGTATCTTTTCATCCTTAAATCTTAGTAAGAGTAGGAATGATCGCGCGTGAAAAATTTCAGCAATTTTTAATGAGATCCGCTTAAAAGAAATTCATTTCTAACGAAGCCGAGCAATTTTTCGAAAAACAACTGCAGAAAAATTACCGAATGTAACTATACTATAAAAATACGTGGAAACAATCAATGACGCGACTGTAAATTGTTTAAAATAATTATTAGTGATTTTTACGTGTGTCCAACAGGTACCCAGAGCTGTTGAAACCGCCAGACACGTCGGAGTCGCTTTACAGCGACAGGAACTCCTCGTACGACAACGTCGAGAAGAGGAACGAAGGAGAGGAGGCTGGAGACACCAGGAAGGACCAAACTTATGACTCTTCCGAATGGGAGACGCCATTGGAGACGGACGAAAGCGACGTGGAGAGGATGAAGAGGAACAAGAGCTTCAAAGAACGACTGGACCCTCTTCTCTGTAAGTGTACGCGCCTATATTCTCTTTCTTGCTCTAAAAGACAATAGCAAACATTTAAAAAGAGATGGAGAAATAAAAGAACAAAAGATAGAGATTTTGAAAATATACCACCGTGAATTTCTGAAGAATATTTTATTCTTTTTTATAACATATATAACATATCTTTCAATTGCATTTGTTCGATACAAACTTGGTATACAAACTCCTCGATCGTCGATAGTACTATTAGTATGTATTAAACGGCGTTCATTTCGCATAAACAAAGTATGCTAGTCGAACTGGAGCACGCATGTAGAACATAGAACTGGAACATACGTATAAAACATATTTATACAGCGATTTATCGACAACTGTCAGTACCGGATGACTCATAGTCAAAGATCCATCGAAGTGCATTGCCAATGCATGGCACAAGTGTATCGGAAATCGCATCCAGAAGGTTACGAGTCATGGATGACACAATCGTGACTGATCGATAGCTCAAGACCGAGAGGAAGGCAATAGTAGGATGTGTCATAGCAGAAGGGTACCATTGTGTTGACTATCGCAAATAAAAGGAGCTTCCGAATGGAGTATGACGTTGCAACCGATTCTAAAGAGAAAAAGGACCACGTTAACAAGAGATTGTCGGAGTAAACGCGGTCCCGTTATACACGCTCTGATTTCGTCGATCGTTCTATCCAATGCTAGATGGATAATGCGTCTGATATTATATGCTGATGATTACGCTCGTTTCTCGTCTGGAGGTGGAGATAAGAGGATAAGAGGTTGATGATCGTTTCGAGATGATCTTTGTCTGCGACGCATACCGTTCGTCGAACAGGAAACGCTGGTGTCAATGTTTGTTGATGGGTTTTAAAAGGACTCGATATCTGGCTGTGGACAAAATAGAAAATTCAAACGTTTGGAAAATGAGAGTAAAAAGGATAGGAGGATGAAAAGTTACAGTAAGTTACGAATTGGCAGGTCAGAAAATTAGATCAGAGGATCAAGAACAAGATAGAAGATTTGGAAATGGAGAAATTTTTTATTTCAATAAAAATGTGGAAGTATTGCGATATTAGAAGATTAGAGTAGGAAATTACGGACTGGAAAAATTAGGAGGCTGTAGAAAATTGGAAAAGTAAAAAGTTCGTCCTTTTAAAAACTTTGTAGCTCGAATATATTTGATAGTTTATAAAATGAATATAAATATATTTGGAGAAAAAAATGAGGGAATCCAGAAATCAAATAGCTGACAGAGGTCAGAATACTCGATAATGGAAAAAATATATAAATTAGTAAATTAGGAAATTAGACCAAGGGATTTAAAAGCAAGAAACTAAGCAGATTAAATATGCATAAGCATGAATATTCATGAACACTCTTGCATAATTAAAACTGGAATTAATTGATCTATACAGACAAACTGTAAGCTTTCGTCATCCAACCGTATGAATAACAATAACGAACGAATAAAACGTAACTTTTCCGTTGTTAGAATTTCAAAATTTAAACTTTGAAATTAAACTTTTTAAAATTGAAACTTTCAAAATTTAAAACACTTCCTTCCCATGGAAACATCACAACGCCGACTCCTTTCAAACGGTAGTTTACGATGCACAATAGAAATGCGATAAAGAGACTTAAACTCAAACAGAACCTGTAACTCGCAAAGTGCAATCGGTACGTACTGTACTTTATTATTTTATTCTATCAATAGACAAGCAAGGTAAATGGAAAATTACAATAATTAAGAAAGCAAAGAAAGAACACTACCGATGCATATCCTCCTCAAGTTGAAAAATATGTAATTCTCTTACGTTTCTTCTTGGATTTTATGTTGTACATTTGTAATTATTGTTTTGATACAAGGACGATCTGAAGGTATTAAAAATTGTCGAACTTCCTTTTATAGGGAAGAACGAAATAAAACTATGCTAAACTTATCTTCGCAAAAATTCACGAAGAGAAAGATGCCGAAGATCGACGAATTTTCTTTTCATCGAAAGCAGAGTCGAAGAGTATTGTTCTCCTATTCAGTAAAAATTTTTGTTGTAATTTTACGATTTTATCGACGATGCTTGCAATTTATAATTTGAATACTCGCAATGCTATAATTATAGGGCAATAATATTTATCTAATTTTAACGATAAGATATTTATTTTGTTAGGAAAAATGATTAATGATTTTTGACTAAATTCCAATCCTCTCAGACACTGTTCGAAATGCAAAATTTATTGCTTAATAAATTACGACTAAAAAGATATAGAAATAAAATTCGTAAAAGGAAGAGTATGAAGTAAGCATCGTCCTTTATTTACCGCTCACAGTTTTGTGACAAGAGAAATCGCTAGTGGCACGCGCAACAAACGCATCAGTTAAAATAGAAACGTTTTATCTTCGGTGTCAACGTAACGCACATGGCGGAAATCATTTTATTATCCCGCGATACATGCGTTCATCGCAATACGATTATCACCTCCTTGGGCACGCGTGTCTTTGTAAAAATTCGTTATCGTTGTCACGTCGGAGACACAAGAAATCGCGAAATCGATAGATCGCCGGTGATCTCTTCGTGTCACAGTTCGAACGTTTTACGGATAAATGTGAAGAAATTGAACTTCGTATATGTAGTATCTAAATGGGTCTTAGAGAAAAGGACAAGTAATGATGTTTTGATTTAATAAATGATATTCGAAGCAACGAAATGATTACAATGCTGTTGTGCGTCTTATTCTCATGGGCGGCTTTCGACTTCCCGATTCATACTCTCCGGCTTCTACACTCGCTCGCTCTCGCTTCTCAACTCACACTCTGCACACCTTTTGCATCTGTCCTCTCCGGCTTCTCAACTAACTTTCTCTTTAATTCCACCAAATGTCCAAATTGGACAAATTGTGAATTTTAATAAATAAATAAAAAAAAAAAACTTTCTCTTTAGCGTCTCTTTGCCTTTTCCCGTCCTTCGAAACACTTGTCCCGAAACGCCCATGGCCAGGATCACGCAGGCCCTTTCCACGAAAACTGTCCATTTAAAAAGACCCAACGACACATTGATGTACCTGACGATGCCGCGGCCCTTGCAATTTTGTTTACGGTTCGGCCGATACCTTAGGCCTTTTGGCCCCGATACTACATATATGATAGTGGAATTTTTATTATATAAATCCAACAAAGTGACGATTCAAATTGTTACAACGGAATAAGGTTTCGAGCTCTAATTTAGGAGGGTTTTTATATCGAGTATTATATATTTTAGTCCCTTTGGAGGTGTTATCGTCGGATGCATATCAGAGGCGGCTATTCCGTTACTGTCTGATTATTATTTCCATAGCTGTGATATGCACGATGTTTCTTCTACCTGATTACCGTTTCTGAGCGAATGGCATTCTCGAGCATATGACACCGTACTGCGTTTCAATCTGATCCATGTTACCCCATTTCTTCGCGAAATTATCTCGCCTAGATGTGGATCATCGAAATTACGAAGTCACTGTGTCACGCGCTTGCGAAAGAAACGTAGAAGTCCAGTGCGTAATTACACTATAATTAGATTAAAATGAGTCTTCGTAAAGAACGACAGAAGAAACTATCGTCGCAAAGTACGAATCGTTTTTTCTATAACAAAAAAAAAAAGAGAGATTATTTTACTATCCCATAATGAAGACCACCCAAACAAAATTATCTCCATCGAGCACCGAAGCGCGTTAATATTTAATTAGCAATATCAAAATAAGAAAGACAGTAGATAAAACATAGGCGTCCATCGTGCTTTACACAGAACAGAGAAGACAAAGCAAGTATTTTACATAAAATCAACAAGTAGTTTCTGCTATCGATGCTGAGATATAAAGAAGACTATTGGAAAAAAGGAAAGAAAACGACAGAAATAAAAACACAACGTGACAAGACGTGGTCGATCTATTGTAAAATCATAATAAAGATAAATGGAGTTGACAGATGCAGTAGCAATTTGTAATACGGTACAGTTGAATCGTGTGACAGATACCTCGATTCTGCTGATCGTTAGTCGTGCACGTGAACAGCCGGTGAATACAGAAACTCACGTTGAAAACGATGCATTGAAAACGTAATCTGTCGTATGGAAAACGCGTTCGTTTCACTCGGCGCGGCTAGCATCGGTCGTTAATTATCTTCGGGTACTCTTTTGTCCCTGTTTTCTTTTGCAAGGGACGTTCTCGCTGTCTGATCCCTCCGAGAATTAATTCGTACGGGGCCATGGAAATTTTCACGTTCGATTTATTTTACGATGCATTTGAAATTTTCGAGCAACGATTTGAACGAACAACGATAAACTATATAAAGTATAAAAAGAAAAAAAAACAACAATAAGAATAGAGATTTCGAATAAGAGGAAATTTTTAACGTATATTTTTTGCATCCTCAAATTTTCTATGCCTCAACATTGTTTTAGTTTATATTTTTCAAATGCGTATTTTCTAATTGTCGTAATGGTTTTGAATTACAAAATTTTGAACGAGAATTGTATTAATTCTCGATAGATCTCGAATTTCTACGGGCCACGGTACCCTGAATTGTACTTAAATTTAAGACGATCTAAGTTGTAAAAACGTTAAAGAAACATAATAATTAAAACAGATATAATAACTGGTCGTAGTGTGCTATTGACACAAAACCAACACCAAATTTATTGCTTTATTGCTTAAAGAATAACCCGAAGAACCCAAAGCTGCCATAAACCCGTCTGTATACGGAACAAGCTACGCGAAGAATTTCAAGAAAGTACCGTTTGTACGAAACGTAGAATGCTGTTTAACGACGTTCAACTTTTAGAAATTCGAAGTAAATTTAATCTCGTGAAATTTCACCAAAGTGTCGATATTACGATATATATTTTCATCTTCGGGGGTTTATGGCGAACGATAATGGCTGGATTTGCCAACAAATTGGAATAGTTTACGAGGTGTCGGCAAACTCGCATGATGCGCGTCAATGCCCGTAATTGTCCCTTAAGTTTAAATGCCGTGTTATCCGAGGGGTTGTTTTATAGTCGGCCATAAAATAAAATCGCTGGGAATAATTTGAACGATCGTTTCGTCGTTTCCAGAATATTTAGTGGATTCGTGGAATCTGCTAAATATTCGATACGCAAAAATGTTGAATATGGAAAACACAGTAACCGATCTTCGTGTCTAGGTCCTACTTTTTCAATCGTTTTCATAAAAATATAAAATCGCAAAAATACGCGCGGCTGCAATCGTTCGTGTATAATTTCTCGTAGAATTCTTCGAGAAATTTCTTGTGTTCTACAACCTTTCCTTTTTCTTTGACTGTTTACCTCTGCAACGGGACGATATTTGTCTACGAAGAAAAGATTTGGACGTTACCGAAGTAACGACGGCGATAAGGATAAGACGACGTCGTACTCGTAACAATACGGAAACATTGATCACGATGTAACACTGGCCGATACATTTCCAGCACTCAACGTAATACGACGCAGTAACAAACAAGTCGCTGGAACTTGCTAGTTTTCGTGAGTAGGTAGCAGGCTACGAATCACCTGACAATGTCTGAACAATCAGCTTTTGAACAGTAACTCGTTGTCCGACAGACAAAACGATTATCAGCGATGATTCATGACAAATTATTTCCGATATTTTATATTCTATTTTCTTTCTCTTTCGAATGGCCAGGTAACAAGGGTTGTTTTTCCATTAGTTTTAAAGACCGTAAAAGATATTTCTACGAAGAATTATAACGAAATTTTTATATCACTCGTTCACCGTGAATGAACATTTATGCAAAAATATATTTTAAACGTGTCATGGATGCAATTAAAGACGTATTTTAGATTTTCCCATAAATGCATAAATAACCGAAGTCTAATTATGGACACAATAAAAGCTCAACAGAAGCTTAGCCTAAGGGATATCTTAAAGTTTTCCATTGAAACCATTAACATTCCGGTTGTTGAACTTACGCTCGAAAGACAAGGAAAATTTTGCTATTCTTCGAACCGTCTATGAATATAGGGGTCCATAAATTCTTCCAAGCTATTCAAATATTACTTGACGTTTGAAAGGTAGGAAAGGACCGGATTTGTTAGTAATGACAAATGGTCGCCAAAAATCAGTCTCCCGTTTACAAGCCGATTACTTGCCCCTCTACCAACACAGAGCAGCCCAGAGGTTACCTTTTCGCGCTAGCGCTGTCCATAGTTCAGTATTCGCCGATTCATCGTTGGTGAAGCTTCGTGAAGGATCGAATTGGACCTAGTTTGCTCGACAGCTTCGATCTCTGAGGATCATCGTGAGTTTTGTTGACGATTCGAGTTCAGTTTCGATCGGTGCATATAGCGTTCGTCAAAGTCTCTTCGCGTTATTTCACAGTTTGTTCGTTCGAAATTTTGTGAGCGATAGTGACGATCGATTGAAAAAGTTCCGAAAAGTTTGACAGAATAGTCTTAAAAATCTTCGATCGAGTTCGAGCTTCGTTGCACGTGAGAAGATTACACGAACGATTTTCGATTTTTGAAGAGAATCTCTGTCTCGTGAAGAGGATTCTCCATTCTCCTGCGAAAGAATCGAACGAAATTTCCGTCGATCGTTTTCAAACGATAAGCAACAACGAAGAGCCCTCGCGGAAGAAGCTTTTCCAAAGGAGGGTGCATATATCTGGCCTTAAGATTCCAGGGTCGACGAGATAACCGGCCGGCGAATCTCGAAGACGTCTAAGCGTGCTGCCCCGTGTCGTCGTCATCGATAATTTTCTGCGGAGTTCCCAAGTTGATAAGCCAATTGCCTCGAACAGAAGTCCTTCGATCGGAGAACATTTCCGCGAATTAATCGATCTTCGCCTCAGATAGCGGCGGAAAGAAGAAATACGAGTGGAAAGTAGACTCGTTGCAGGGATCTATCGATCGAGCGTGTAACACTGTAGAAAGATCGTGTATAGTTGAACTGTCTGAAGCTTCTGAAGAAGAAAACTGTGGAAAATCGAGTTTGCCAGCGTGTTTGATTTGATCGGAGTTTACGAGCCAAGATTTCTGGGTTGAGGATATAAAACAACGATATTATAGCGAACTATGGAGCGGTGCAAACTAAAATTTTGGAGAGTTTGGCAAGTTAAGAAGAAGATGGTCAGTTGTACCGCGGTGGTAGTGCATACGGAAAAGGACACGCAAGTCGCAAAGAAAAGGAATATCTTTGTGAGAATTTCCAAATGGTTCCGGAACATTTGCGAGAAATTGCAAAATGGTATTGCAATGTGTAAAAGTAAGCGGCGATTTTAAATGTTTTTATCGAGTTTTTAAATTTAGAAACGTACGAATATTCCAAATGTTGAATTTCCGAAATTTCGACGAATACATGCTTCCTATTCTGAACCTTTAAATATTTGCACACCGTAACGAAGGAGCTCTATATCGGAAAACATAAAGAAAATGTTTTTTGCGTAGCTTAAGTAGCTTTCTTCCAACAAATCATCGCATGGATGTTAACCGATAGTGAGAGAAGATCAATTTACTATCTTTATGAGCATGTGTATAGTGTACAGATAAAGTTTGTTTGTAATGTTTTTAACATACTTCACTTAGTTCAAAATCCCACGTATCATTAGTAGCTCCCTATTGATAAGACAACGCTTTGCGATACCGTGCCTATTTGCTAAGATATAGAATTAAAAAAAATTAAATAGCAGTATTAATTAAATAATAGTATGGAACTAGGAGTACGAGTATTTGCATCCCTCTATCGACGTTCATTCTTCATTCATTATCTATTATTTAAGCCACTATTTCAACGTTTACTCCTCTTTATCGATGCTTTAGTCAACGTTTATATTGACGGTCTTTCGTTTCTTGCTATCACAATGAATAAACTAGAAGCCACGCGCAATAAAATGATCATCCCCGCTTTAAAATCAATAAAAGATATCGAATAATTTGGAGAAATCGTTCACGCTAAAATTAATATCGAATAATTTTGACAAATCGTTCGCGCTAAAATCATTTATTTTAATCGATGCCTACCCCCCATATTTGATAAGAAATTTAATAATCTAATAACAAGCTAACTAGAAGCCACGCGCAATAAAATAATCATCCCCGCTTTAAAAGCAATAAAAGATATCGAATAATTTGGAGAAATTGTTCACGCTAAAATTATTATCGAATAATTTGGAGAAACCTTTCACGCTAAAATTATTATCGAATAATTTTGACAAATCGTTCGCGTTAAAACCATTTATTTCAATCGATGCCTACCCCCATATTTGATGAGAAATTTAATAATCTAATAACAAGCTTAAATTTGATAATCCAACGATAAACATCCCCTTCGAATAAAAGCCTGCGATTAATAGAACCAAGAACCTAATCGAATTTTTCTTTGCCCCACAGCTCCTCCGAGGTTGCAAGCCCTCAGGAATCGTGAAAACGGAGGCACAGGCTCCACCATAAGATCGTACGCCTTGCAGCTAGCCGCTGACAAAACTACCACCTTCTCTCAGAATATCGATAATTTCATCCAATGCACGAAAGAAGGGAAAGAAGCCAGTCCGCACGTGGTTATGAGAAACATGAGACAGTTCATGTCTGGAATGAAAAACTATTTGGTGAAACACGGCGAGAAGGAGTTCGAGAAAGAAGTGGAGAAGGAAAGATTGAAGCTGAAGGCAAATGAATTTTTGAATCTGGACGCCATTTTGGAGGGCGTGATGATGAACCTGGTGGTCAAACCGCTCAGGGAACATGTTTACAGACTGTTCGTGGATCATTACGCGACCACCGGTTCGTTGCAAACCCTCGCCGAGAGCATTCAGCACGCCCAAGGGAAACACATTCAGGATCTCGGCGTTCGAGTTAGTAACTGTTTGTCGAAATGATTATTGCCTGCCGAATGGGACTTGTTCTAATATAGAGTTTATTCTTGTAGTCTCTCCTATGAGGGTGGTTTACTAGTAGGGATAGTTTGGAGAGGCTTTTATTACCTTTTATGATCGTAGTCGTTGTAGTTTAGTGGAGACTAAATATTTTAGTTTCTTTTGGATTTCCCTCGATTAGGGGAGTTTTTTTCTCCCTCTCTGAAGGGTTGAGAAAGAGAATAAAGCGAAAATCGAGATTAGTAACTTTATTTATTTCGATTTATTTCCGATTCAAAGAGAGCGGAAGAAATAGGCTTTGATTATAGTGCTGTTTGGCAGATTTTTAAAATAGCGAATCTTTGTCTAATTGTAATTATTTATACGTGATATAGATTTTCTAGCATATCTAGTTTCTTCTATCAAAGATTAGAGTAATCAGAATCTAGAAATACGTAGCTAGAAGGCCTCAAATTCTTAAAATAGATTACAGTTTATATCATCGAAGCGATTAAGCTTAAAATAAAAATCGATAAATATTAACGATAGTTTTGTTTACAGCCAAAGATCATACCCCCATCAGAGCCCAATTTGGAACGAATCCTCAAGTGCATCGATCGTCTTCAGAAGGCGGATTCACCTTTGGATAAGCTGGAAAACCTTCTCGCAGCTTTTTCGGCAATTTTCAACTCTGTAAGTCGCGTTACGAGCCCTTCTCGTTTTTAAATAAATACGATTCCTCTTGTCTAATCCGAAATTTCCATGTTTATCGTAATATTCATAAATGTGTATCGTATTTGGAGAAAATTTTAAAGGCTTATCGCGATTGCGATTGGCTTTTCAGGTAAAACACGCAAATTCTGGCAGACACCTGGCGCTGGGTGCCGACGACCTCCTTCCTCTTCTCGTTTGGGTGTTGGTTCGTGGCAGAGTTGTGGACGCTGAAGTGGAGGCTGAGTATATGTGGGGCTTGCTTCATCCCTCTCTTCTCACTGGCGAAGGGGGATATTATCTGACGACCTTGTCCAGCGCAGTTCACGTTTTGAAGACGTTCAAGTCCAGCCAGGGAACGATGTCCACTTTAAATGTAAGTGACTTGGCTGATGCTGGCCTCTGAAGCATTATATTTATCAAATTTCTATGGTTTTTTAGTGTAATGTTAGTATACAACTTTAAGAAGTGTTAATCTTCTTTAGATTTCAATGAAGATATATCAACATACTGTGTTATTATTTATAATTTTAATATTAATATACTGTTATACTATTAGTATAGATTAAATTAATACATTAATAAAAATATTCGTATATGTTGAACAGTTGCTATTTGAATGTTTCAGGGCTGTGGAACACCAGACTGTTCATCCGTACTACGAATCTTAGTGCCAGATGAACTGCATGGATCCCTGAACACCAGAACGTTGCCTGTGCGACCGAATATGAACACGAGAGAGATCTGTCGCATTCTTGCACATAAAATTAGATGCACCAACCCCCAGGACTATGGACTGTTCAAACTGGTTCAAGGGGAAGGTAAACGCTGGTTTTACTAAATTTGTACAATTTCTATTGTCATCGTTAGAAATTTCAATTTTATTAACACATTCATCTGTTATTTTGTTCCTTCGTATCGTTAGATGGATTATTTGCTCATTAATTTTTAGAATATAAAAATTTGTACAAACTTTGCTAAAAAAAAAGTTGTCTACAAACATTTAATTAAGGATACTATATATATGATTTATAACATGTTAATGAAAAATACACACAAAATAAATTATTAAGCACGTAATTTACATACTTAAGAAATTAGCTAAATAGCTGAAGAATGATTAAAAAGCAATTACAGAATTACAACATCGAACAATTAAAAAACAGCTATAATTAAACTACCATTTACTAACCTGTGCTATCACGGTGATATAAATTAAAGAGATATTACATAGATTTTTTTTGTATTTTCTCTTACAGAAACGTTACTCGGTGACCATGAGTGTCCGCAAGAACTGTCTCACTGCCTTTTCGCTTACAAGCGGATCGACGCGAAGATAGCCTGGCCGAAGACCAGTTCTTAAGCATCGCGAGCAGAAAACCTCGTAGAGTTAACGATGTCGATTTCGTGGTGGCGAAACTAACGAGTCTGAAACACCTGTCTCTACTCTTACTGTTAGTTTCGTTGCTAGCACCATGTTTTCCTTTTGATCGTCTCATTGTTCACACTTTTTACATATAAGTCCGTAACGAATTTTTCAATTTCCAGCACAAAAAAAACCTCTTCGGTAATCTAACTAACTCTTAGAATATACTTGAACACTGCCAGGTATAGACAGCTTTCGAACGATCGACGTAAAAACGAAAAAAAGTCCACTGAAAGCGACCAAAGTTTAATTTAAGAAAAACGATTACTAAACCTTGTACTTTTATTCGTAAATCATGTTAATCTAGATCTATATTCCCACATATCCGGTATTTAAAATCAGTACAATCGTCATCATTCTATTGGTCGCTTTTTAATATATAGAATTCTTGCCCATATTTTTTGTAATTAGTAATTAACGTAAAGAAAAAGAAGGACTTCTCTTAGCTGCGCGATGGTCCAAAGAAATTTTATTGTTTGTCTGAATCATATAGCTGTTGAGGATGATGATTATAGTAGTGCAATCTAGTAGTGCAATGCGTAGCTGGGAACGATCTCGAAGTAAGAATTTCATATAACGCAGCTAAAGAGTCTGAAAAAGCAGAGTATGATCTTACGATCGGGCGATTAGCATTCAATCGGATTTAATTTGCTATACAAGCAGGTGCTAGAGCGTCGGATCGGCTAAACGGAGGGTCGATTCAGTTCGTTTGTTGGCACTGAACCGGAGATTTCGAACAAATTTCCGCCGAACGACCGTTTCTTATTTATGAACACATGAATAATACGAGATAAAGGATCGTGTATTACTCAGTATTCGATATTTTGCAAAATTCTTCGATAACGAAGCTATTGACTAAGTCTCATTGATGAAATAGGTTTCGAATCGAGGAAGCCGATGGAAAATCCTGCACTTTTTGCTGCAAGAAATCAAGGCTTTGAATCCTTTGCGATTGTCCTTCGATCTCGAAACCTACTTCACGAGAGAACACGAAGTTTTTTAACGGGATGAAATCACTAAAAAGAGAGCAACCAAATGTCTCTGTAACGTTTCTTTCGAAATAAATTTACCGCAGATGACTTACTTACTTAATTCTCTTATTAAAATCATTTTTAGCATATCAATCGATTATTTTAAATATTTTTATACGATTAATCGATTAGATTGATGCTGCCATCTTACTCTTTGTATCAATCGCTCATTTTTGTATTTTTAACGTTATTATTTCTTCTTGACATTTTGTTAGAAAAAGTCAATCTTTACCATGTACGAATTATTTATATGTCAAAGGAGATCAGAGATATGTTGGATTGCCTCTGTTAGGGGTGATTCAAGCCTATAGTGTAACCGAATAAAAATCATAGGGGGATTACCCCTTTTAATACAAATTGAATATTAGACTTATATATATATAGAACACGAAAGGCTAGTTTAGACTCTATTTTAAGTACTTTCTCGTCGAGACATTGGCGGATTATACAAGCAATCTGTACTTTAGACGGACGTCGCATATTTATTGGGAAGTTGTACACAATATTTTACTATCATTCGTCGGATTTTTCCTTTTTTTTTTTTTTTCGCGCGTGCGTGCGCGCTTCTCGCTTATTCCTTTCTCCGAATCTGCCAGGCTGATTTGCTCACCTAATATTATTATAAAAGGCTGTGGAACTAATTAATCTCTTACTCTCTCCCTCTCTCTCTATCTCTCTCTCTCTCTCTCTCCAGAAATGAGCAATTAAATACAGAGCAGAGTTCGATCATGTTTGTGTTTTTGGAGGATTTGTATGGGGGTTGAGATATGAGGGTTGGAGCGTAAATCGTGGAGCGAATATTTTGCTACTGAAACTCTCGTACAAATCAGCCTTGCAATTGTTATTAGGTATTGTCTTATATAAGAAAACGAACAAAAAAAGGAAAAAAGAAAAAAGTGAAAAGTAACAGGATGTGTAGCCCTCGATAAATACGTGTAATAATATACGATAATAATTATTAGCAATTTATAAATGTACATTTCTCCTTTATATGTCGTATCTAATTTATTATGAAGCGAATTTTTAATACCTGTAATGTCGTAATTAATAATATCCCTCTGCATTAAACGTGCTTTCGATCCTCCACCCCCTACCCCTCTTCGAATCTAATTGATTACGATTAACCGTAATGTTAATGCTTCTAATATGCTAGTCAAGCCGATACAAATCAGAAGTTTGTAAAAGAGTACCGTTTTTTCTCTCCTCTCTATGGCCCTTTTTATAGATGTAACTTTTCACGTGATAGTTTCTACTTGTTGACAAAAAAAAAAAAAAGAAGAGATAAGGTAATATCATTGATGATCGATTATTCTCACCTTTATTACGATTACTGATTATGATTACTATTGTAACGTGTAACAGTATGCTCAATAAAAACTTTTCTATAATTCGAACAGTGGATGGAACAGTGCTAATGTGGTATACAAATAATTGTGTAATAAAATTTCGTATGCAGAGCGAAACTAATGCTTCGTCATCTAATTATTTTCTTTTCTCTTTGTTTTTACACTACCTTGCGAGTGTAATGATTGTATAACGAAAGAGTAACGAAACAGACTTGTACCAGGAAAAGATGATTACAGGGTTAACAATAGCCCCGACACGATACAACGTATGTGTGTCATATTTGCATCGAAATCTTTTTGTTTTTTTTTTTTGGTATTATAAGAGCGCGCATTTGTGCCGTCTGGCAATCAAGAAATATTATCGGTGAACAGACTGTCGGTATTTATAGCTACGGTTGTAATGTTATAAATAACCGATCAATCTTATCAACTTGTGATATTGCTACAACGTGTGAAGTGGCGATGTTACCTACGCGTGATCTAGGCCTGGATTTCTACTAAAATCAATGAAGCACGTATCGTTAGATTAATAAAATAGATGATGAAGAACTTCATAGTAAAATTTTAATAGAAACTCATTTTACTTTCCTACTTTTGCATTAATTACAAGGAATGATTAATAATAATTAGATGCGAGCGAATGAAGACTTTGATACTATAATTTTATTCGTAAAAATTATTTACGTAAAATAAATTACAATAAATAGCTATATATAACTATAAACATATTATAATAAAACAATAATAAATTTTGTTCATAAAATATAATAATTCGCTCATATTTAATTATTAATCATTCTTGATGATTAATACAAAATTAGGAGGGTTGGGCAAGCGGAATATTGCAAAAAAATTACGCAAGGAGGGGAATATGAAGATTAAAAGATACGTAATCAAAGAAAATAAATTAGGCTTTGTTAGCAACGAAATTTTAATAAAATTCGAAAACACGAATACAATGTTGCTTAAAAATGCATATCTTTTGAAATTCTCGTTACGATAAGAAATAGTCGAATGCTTTCCACGCGAAGGAGGCACATGAACAAGGATTACAAGTGGAAATATTTATTATAAATCAAAACTTACATTATTTAAATAACAGTACTTGCACCTGAGAGCTGCAATACCTTAAACAATTTATAGAATAAAGCGACTACTTCCGACAATAACTGAAGACTAAAGACCTTATTCCTAATATTGTATCACATCTATTTCTCGACTATGAAGAAGTAGATCGATCGACGTTTGATTGATCTACGTACGGTCCACGTAAAACTCGAGACAGAAGGTAAATTTTCTTAAGATAAAAATAAAACAGGGTTGCCTTCTATGCCAAAATAAAACTTACTAAAATATCTAATAAATAATAAAATCGTAATTTAAGCGATTAAAAATTACAGCTGTCTTTTACCGCTTACCAAGAGCTGAACATATATTACAAATGAATATCAAACAAGAATTAACGAAATAATTTTAAAAAACAAAATTATTTCAAAATCTGACCTAATTTAACCAATAGTTAAACATTGAAGTTACACTTCGTACAAATAATTGCATCAAGTTTAACTAAAGGATCAAAATTAAGCCAAATATGTAAATATATAGTACGAGTTTCTATGTTAAACATATAGAAACAATTTTAATTCGATTGCACTTAGATTGCACTTAAAAATACCGTTAAAACCCAGCTGGTGAATTGTAAAAAACAATTGTATCTTAGATACACTACATGCTAGTTAAAATACAGAGAAGCGAGTAGAATTGTTTACGTTGAGAACGATTGTGAAAAGGTGAAAAATAAAACCCAAAGCAGAATAAAAACTACTAACTCTAGGCCTTCAAGCTCTCAGGCGCATAATGTGATAGCGTATATCGTTAAATGCATGTTTTTTTCCGGGATAATGAGAAGAGCACACATGAAAATCAAATGAAAAACGATGTACTACGAGAATGAAGTGAAATTAACGATAAATAGGAAATAATGATTATTTAAAAAACGACTAAGAATCATCATCGATGAACGCAGGACTAAACACCGAGGTTGTATTCCGCAGTCGCGAATAAAAAAAAAATGAAATCTCGCCTTGTCACCGAAAAATTACATGAATTCGAAAAACGAACCATCGTATCGTCGCTACGACTGTAAATGATTCCTATACACCAGATATTCGAAGTGCAATCCTGAATCTTTTGAACTAGGCCAGTCCAATGGAACTCACGTTATAAAGATTTTGCGATAAAGCAAATTTCTTTTTCTATTTCGAAAGATTCTTCTTTTTTCTTTTTTATAACTCTTTCTTAGTTATTCAACATTTTTACACATGCGAAGAGAGTTTATAACAAGCAAATTTTTAAGTGTGTTTAACAAGCAAATAGCCACTGTGTAAAAGTTGCTCTTTTTCTTCAATTGGTTACGTTACTGTGATACAACAAGTATTATAATAATATAGTAATAATTCATTACTATATGTATATATAGATATATATATATACCATCATTCGTTGTCATCATGCATTGATGAAAATATCTCATAATAGATTACATTCGCTACTTTCTTCCGTAATATTTCTATATAAGTATAATTATAGTTGCATTCCATGCACCCATGAAAGCAGCTATAATTATTCTGTACAACATAGATTAAATATTAAATATTCGCGACAATGATGTCCATGCTTGTTAGTATAATTCTGTTCGCCGTGTGACTATAGAGTAAACTATAATCACCATTGCGACTGAATACATATAGTAATCAGTCATTATAGCAACTGATTTTGTAATGAAAGAGTTAAGCGATACATGTTATGTGAAATCTGTACGAAATGGCAACGCTAAACAAAAACGTGAGGTTCTTAACTCGAATAAAGCTTATATCTACCGTAAGGACTCGACTAATTCAAACGATCATCATTCTACGTCGTCGTGACTGCTCATCGATCAAAGGATTTTTCAGACTCAATTTTTAATTCACAGCCGGTTACAATATACGATTCTTGACTTTTGAAACCAATAACACGATGTTCAGGGCGATACGTAAATTTTTCTGAAAAGATATCCTCGTCCCAATAAAAATGGCTCGAAGGAAAAAGAAAAACGATAAAATTTCCCGCGTTTCCTCCTCTACGAAATAATTTAAATAATCACGATCTTATAATACAACATATCATATCGAACGCATAGAGAATAAATTAAATATCTGCGAATACGTAAGTACTTAAGTGTACAATTATAAATAGGATAGAGAAATCAAACGTCGCCAGTCAGATTGGCTCTTTCCTCTATACTGTTTACACGTTAGCATCTGCATAACTGAACTCCGCGACAGAAACGAAAGGGAAAGCGCGGTTCTCCCCCTTCTATCTTGTTACAATCGTTAATATGACGATGAATATACTCGCATTATTCTAACGTGCACGGTGTGTGTATGTGTGTGTGTCTCTCTGTGTGTGTAAGAATACATTCAATAATGCTAAGCGACATACAAATGTTCCCCCTATGTTTAAATGTGACTGCACTTTTTCTTCGGATTTTATCCGACCGTCGATCGAAAAAAGCTAGAGCTCGTGGAATGATTACACGTTGTCATGTTACTTCGAATATGATAATAGTGATTGACGAAAGGGATATGTATACGCGTGTACGGCCTGATTAGATGCATGTAGATGCAAGTATGGACGTATAGTGTCTAAGAAGAAAACTGTCCGTCGCTTTTTCTGTACAATGCGAGAAAAGAATTGAATACATCGCGGTATTTATTTCTTTCTGTTAGGTCAATGTAAGTTTGCAGCAACGAATCTCTTCTGTTATTCGAGTGAAAAGACATAGAACGCAAAGAAATACGATTAACTTGAATTCGAATTTTGATTCAGATGCACGTTCAAAGCAATATAGACCAATTCGCCTTGCAGACATTGTGTTTCTTTCCTTTCCTTTTTCTATTCCAAAACGATCAGTCGCTAGCACAAAGCCATAATAATTCGTCCCGTGTGTCGAGCACGAACAGCAACATGAAGTACTTCTTTTTTACGGTGCGTCTGATTGATCGAGAAAAGCAGCTGGAATGTGCTGTTATACGTTAAACGATTCAGATAGAATGGACATCAGTCAATGTTTCAACTAAACAATGCAGAGCCCTTTTATCATCCTGGCGTTATCGTTTCGCGTATAGCTCTCTTATGTGGTATCCCTTTACTGCGCACGAACGTAATACTTCCGTTCCTGAAACAAAAGAGGACGACGGTTTTCTAAAGAAATCAGTTAAAAAAAAAAATCCCAAGGATCTCGTGCCTTCAAAATGCAACTTATTTTCTTCCGACAATGGAATCTAGAAGGCTAAGTGTTACAAAATTTCGGAAACTTTCGACTGGTCGCTACTGATTCAAAATAAAGTGAAAGAATTTCGAAAAGAAAAAAAAAACATGAAAAATAATAAAAATTTTCTACCAAAGACACAAGATCTGTATGAAACTCTGACAAAATTGTTACAGAAGCTGGAAAAAGAAATAATATTAATTCGTATGTACCATGACAAGCCAAAACTCGATATCAAGTATCAACATGACATTTACAATAATTAATTACTGCTCGTAGAAGGGGTGGTTTCGAGTATATACACAAGCCAAATGTTACATTTTCCCATGCTAGCTACGGGTTTTACATAAAAGGAGCAGTAATTAATCGCCACGACACAGAATGATGATTCTCGATCGTGATCTTGTTACGATTAAAAACAAAAGATAGTCTGCACTGTGGCAATATCTATAAAAAAAAAAAAACAAAGAAACAGAGGTGAGTCGAACGATGGTATGCGTGGTGTTCGAGAATGACACAAAAAAAATTAATAACGATAAAAAGACTTGTCTGTGCATCGACATGAAACATCAGGGATAGAAAATAAAAAAAATAAACAAAAAAAAAAAATTAAAAATTGTTCTACAAAATCTACAAATACGCACCTGCTACAGAAACCCGGTCTAGTTTCGCCCCGGTATTTTGCTGTCCAGACGAAATCGTACTCCAGAGTGACATCCTTTTATCTAAGTCCCGGCCCGCAGAGTACTCAAATCAAAGCGAAACAAAACGACAACGCAAATATCGAAAAAACGACTGATAACAATGATGGTTAAGAAACACAAATGGCGTGCGAGGAGAATTAATAATGCAAACCTGTTACATACGCATTCTTGGTTTCATACAAAGGTTCCTACATGATTTGGTTATATGACAAATAAAGAAAAAGGAACACAGACACAGAATATGATAAGGATATACCCCATGATACACGACAATCCCATATATAGTCGAGTAACAACCATGTTCAGTTAAAAAATAATTTATTCGCTCGCTCGTTAAAGTCTCAAGGCACTACTTATATTAAATAATCCAGCTTTCGTAATAATTAATCACGAGTTCAGAAACATTGTACCATATGGTCGAATAATAATAGGATATCTTTATTCGTTTATCCTTCTTTCCCTTTTGAATAGAAAGTTCGAAGTCTAGAAATGTAGTTGGAGATTAATTTAAAAAAAAGGTGAGGGATGATACAAGGTGCCCCGAATGAGAATAAGAAACGCAAGCACTTGAGATCTTCTTTTTAAAATATAGTCATTTGTTACACAAATGAGGATAGTTTGAAAATAATAACATACGTATATACGTAAATATGTATTGTATACAACGAATACTTTCCGAAGAAGATAAATATTAAAACACTTATGGGAAAACTTCGAGACACCTCACATCGTGTTAAAACTATAGGATACAGTCGAGTGTAATCCTAAGCAAGATGAAGAATTCCTCTTCGTTATATAATAAAACGAGAAAAATATAAAATTCGTGTTAATTATAATAAGTGAAAAATGAATGTAAACTATTGACACGAGTCATCTGAGGCTTGAAGAAGACTGTTTTCTGGTATTAAAAATTAAAAACAGACTACGTATACGAGAATATCGCAAGAACAACCTGTTACAAAAAATAATTCTTCGCACGTTGAACTGCAAATCGTTAGATTGATTATTATTAATTTTCTCTACACATTGATCATCGTGAAATTGTCACCTTTGCAAATCTATACTGAACTATATAGTTAAGCAAAAGCCGCTGCTAGAATTGACTACTTGTAATCCGTGTGCGTAGTTTCACGGTGTTCTGGCTTACATGATAAAATAGCTCGAACATAAAACAATGTTACTTTTCTTATCATCCTATCTCAGCCAAGACTAACACGTGAAACGGCCGATTCGTGTAGTTTCACTACGAAAATAATTGTCTCTGGAAGCTTATTGATTTATTCTAATTGCTTTCTATACGATTGTGTATAATACAAGCGTAAAAAGTTTAAAACAGTTAATAATAATAATTATAGATAAATAATGCGATGCGATAAAAATAAAATGCTTTGTAGAAAAGCACCTATCCATCGAATTTCAATTGATTCGCTTGTCTTTAAAAAGTACGGAATACAAATATCTTCGATATTTTTGTTTAAAAGGCAGAATACGACGAAAAAACACACAGAGAAATTAACGTGAAGTGAAAGGGCATCGTTATCACAGCTTACAAGTGGAAGTAATTTATAAAAGACTGTATACTTTTTCTACGCGATACTTTCCCAGATAAGAAAAGAGTTACAAATGGAAATAGCATCGAGGGATTATAGAAATACTCGTATAGTAAATGTAATAAAAGAATGTGCAGTTATGATGTGCTGTCGTCATTGTCAATTGGGGATATCTGGCTGCGAGAAAAAACAGTATATCAAATGCCCAAAAAATTGCCAAAGGCCCATGCCTACGTCCAAACTACTATAAATTCCTATAAATGCTTGCATTTAAGAGGAATCGTTTAAGATAGTTTCCAAAAGATCGCAAATTCCTCAGCGTATTTGGATTACACTATCGTGGAATTTAAAAACGAATACCTAAATATAACTTCTCCCAAACGATCGTACGCTTTCTTTAAATAATTCTTTCTCGTTCTAGAAGTATAGACTTTTCGATGCGGTATACACCGAAAATCACCATGCGACTGGGCATAAATCGAACGACAGGCAATACTACAGACGAAGAATATCCTACGAGTGAATCCCGAAAGCTTGGAAGATCTTGTTTTTAAAACCGGGTTTGTTAGGACTAGCGTCGTTGTGGCCAGACTGTCCTTCATGTAGCGCCCTTTGTACCAGCGGCAGCGAGCCCTGTGATTGTGTGTTGTGTCGCCAATTCATCAGAACGGGCCGGATAACGAAAAAAGAACAAAAAGAAAGAAGAAAAGGATAGTAGACGACTAATCGTGTGCTACAACATGCAGTGCAACTAAAATATTTCTTTCTTGTATCCGACACAACTTACCTCGTCGTGTTGCTCGTGTTCGCTGTTGGCTAAACTGGATCGCGAACCGCGTCTCGTCGACCCTTTTTCTTCCCCTAAAATTTGCGCGACTTTCCCTTGCTTCACGAACTCCAATGTCTGCTTCAAATTAAACGAAAAAACTTAAGTAACAAATGCCTGCAATTTTTTTTAGTCGAAGTAATTGTAATACTTTTAACGATACAATCTATCTTCTATAAAATTTAATCGCTTTAATACCGTATATTAGAGAGAAATTATATTCGTCTAATTCATTTTCACACCGCGAAAATTTTGTTTATATTTTATATTTTTCTATTCTTTCAATCTCTTTACTGTACTATTTAAGTATTATTACAATAAAAGTAAAAATATCTACGTTCGGTTCAGATTTTATATCCAAGCAATTATTGAACTTACCTCTTTTCGTGACCTAAGAGCGCAATCTTCTAGAGTTTCGGCCGCTTCATATTTTCCTTGTCTTCGATATAACGCACCAAGATTCTTTAGAGTAGTCGTGACTGTAGGTGAGTCCACTTTAGCAGCTTTGTGCCAACCTCCATATTCTCCATATGGAGCATTCTCTTTATTTCTGTGTTTATTCTCTTCTCTTTCTTCAGCAACCTGAAATAGAAACGTTTTCCATAATGTCACGGTCACTTATATCCTAAATACCATTCTCAAAGCCACCAAAGGCATTCTTACCTGCCAGATTGGTTTGTTATCACCAGCAATAGCACCAAACTCTTTCTCGTGTGCTCTAGTCAATACTTGTTTGTACAAAACTTCCGCATCCTTGTACTTTCCTTGTTTCAAGTAACACGATGCCAAATTATTTTTCGTCTTCGCGACATTAGGATCGTCCGGTCCAAGTTTACCTTCGTAGATCTCCAGCGCTCGCAAGTAATAGCGCTCCACTTCTTCGTATTTACCTTGATTCTGGCAAAGCAAGGCAAGGTTATTCAGCTGCTTCGCGACATCAGGATGATCACGACCAAGAACCTTTTCTCGGATATCAAGAGCACGTTTGCACAATGGCTCAGCCTCCTTGTATTTGCCTCGTTTTCCATACAAAACGGCCAAGTTATTCAACGTGGCAGCGACTGCAGGGTGATTTTCACCGAGCGTCTTTTCACGAATAGCCAAGGCATCGTTCAACAAGTTCGCTGCTTCTTTATATTTATTTTGATCCCTATATACTAAAGCAAGGATATTCAACATCGTAGCGACGTCAGGATGATCGTGACCAGAAGTCTTTTCCAAATCTTCCAACGCCTGTTTACAGAGAGGAACGGCCACCTCGTAACGGCCTTGGCTGGCGTACTGTATAACCAAATTGTGCAGTGTACGCAAGCGCGCAGGTATCTCGTATCCAGCGTTCACTTGTTGTGCAAATTGCGAAGGCGGTGTCGGTAATATCGCTGCAATAAAAATAGCGAACATTGCAAAAAGTGGTCCTTATCGGTAGCTTAAGCCTGTGCGAATACGAAACCTTACTAAAGTGTTCGTCAACAGTAACACGACTTGAAACGAAGCTACCTTGTACTCTTATACATTGGATGAAGTATCTTCGAATCTAATGGAGAAAATTACAAAATAATTTCAGTAAAATCCCTTCATGTTATTCACACAGACTCAAGAGAAAATTGGAGCACCTAAAAAAGATGCTTGATAAAAAAGAGAGAAAAAGCGAACGTACACTTACTATTTCGGTCGTCCGCATCATCATCGGGGAATAAATCAACCACAGGATCATCTGGTGGCCGGTCTTTTGCATTTTCATCATCCGCAGAAGGATCAGGATCATATTGCTTCATGCTTTCCATAAAATCTAGGTGTTTCTTCTGTTCTTCCAATTGGACTAGCTAGTAAAATAAGAAATATTTTAGTCTCTTAAACTACATATTTCTCTATATGTAATATCTTTGTATATAATCTATATACATAACGTAAGCTCGAATAATTCCCGCAATATAATCGCAGCAATTCGATGCAGCATGGCGTCAAAAGATCTACCATTTCTATGAGTATATTATATACATTTACATATACATATGTGCAACTCTTTGTTGATGTCATCTTTGTGGGATTTCTTACAATAAGATAAGTTAAGGAGAAGAATAAACTTGTGCAATTTTACATCTCCAGATGTAGTTCCGCAATTACGCGTAATCGATAGTCTAGCTTCGACATCTCCTTCTCATTCTTATCATCTACTTTACATTTGACTACTTACTGCTTGCTGACTGGCTTGCAACTTTTGTTGCGTTCCAGCCAATTCATCCCTTAACCAGGCATTCTCTTGGCACAACCTTCTCACTTGCGTTCTAAGCTTTTGTTTCTCAGCCTCTACCATTTGTAAATGATTTGCAAGTGCCATCATAACCTGTGCTTCACCAAGGCCCAGCTCTATCATCTCAATGTTCTTCGATAGCAAGCTAGCTTTGTCTCTCGCGACTGGTGCATCCTGGGTCTGTAGGGCTTGTAGAAGTCCCCCGTGTTCAACACGCAGGGCTTCCAGACCCTGGGATACAATTCTGGCACCAGCCATAATTTCTTCCTGCGTCATGGCCGTCATTCTACCAATATTTTCTATTTTTTTGCTAAAAATTAAAAAAGTAGAATTATAACGAAAACTCAGCTGAAAAAGGAACATTAAAATTCCACACAATGACTTAAATTTAAAATTCAATATAACGAGTTTATTTTAAATATTAATTCAATTCGCGTTAGAGTATCGTTTTTAATTAATATAGTGGAACCAATCTTTAATTCTTTACAGATGTTTTGGAAATTTCCAAACGACACATTTTGAAATCATTTTCTGTAATTCTTTTTATAAAGTGTATAGATAGAGGCCTGTTTTCATATATCGTTGCTTCTAATTTCTGTTTGTTTCTAAACAAATTTTGTTATGTTTTCGTTACCGCTTTCAGTATTAAAAATGTTATATAATGAGATATAGAATCTTTTCTACAATTTATATTAGCATCAACGTAAACATCATAAAATACATTTATTACAATGATAAATACGCAATGATAACAAGACTCTATTTTGCATAGACCTGTGGTTCTCGTAACCAAGGCAGAAAGCATAAAGAAAAAGGTAAAACAGAAGTAAGCGGTATTTGGAACGACTTGCTTTACGCGCCAATAATTAACCGCAATCAAAAATAGGCATCGTGAAGTATTTCAGTCCAGGCAAGCAGAACGTATCCGGCATTGGTACGTACAGAGAATGTTTTCGGACATAAGCTGGTAGAACGGTTTTATTTTAAAATAAAATAAATATACAATCTGAGTGATCTAATCGCCGATCATGACGACTTAAAACATTTTTCGAAATACTTGAACGTCGATTACTCTAAAATTAATTCGAATAAAAACTTACCCCATGTCAGGGCCACGTTAAATCCACAGAAATCAATGGTTTAATATATACGCGCAGGCGCAATTGCCGCGGCGCTTCTTCTATGCGACACCAATGTACCGAGTAAAAGTGAATTACCAAGAAGAGAAAATTATCAAAAACTCTTACGCATTACACATACGATTATTATTAACGGGAGGAATATTCGCACGAAGAATCAAGTAACGACACGACGACAGATTAAAATCAATTGCAGACAGGCGAAGTTTTCGATAGAAAACTCACCCCATGTCACGACCGCGTTAAAACACAAGCGAAATCAATGGCTCGGTAGTTCTGCGCAAACGCAACAACTATGGCGTGCTCTTTTAATGCGACAGAATATATATAGGTGTATAGAGAAAGATGGTGAAATTTCACGAGGGAAGAGCAGAATTCGCAACGCCGTCGCCAATCGATAAAAACAAATCGGAAGAAATATGTGTTAACGAAAAAACATGAAGAAATGATTGACGTGGTCGCGGCCGGATCAGGATTTCAGGGTTCTGCACTTGTAAACCTTGACCTCGTACAATCGTCCTTCCAAACAAGCCTTGACCTCACAATACCAAATGAAACACTGTATCGTTTAACAAATGTACTTGAGTAATACTATTTCGCTCTTTTGACATTGACAGCTACTTCCGATCAATTGATTTGTCCAAGGACTTATAACGTAGAAGAGTAATAATATTCTTAGTTACCAGCATGATAATCTTTGTGAATCGACTTTCCAGCATAAGCGAGCAGGAAGCGTGGTGAGGAAAGCACGAAAGTCTCGAGTCGATACATTGATTTTTTACGAAACCTGCATTATAGGATATCAACAGGGAAAGTGAATGTCGCAGCTAATATGTACACAATGGAACCAGTGGCACTCGAATCACTCAAAATAAAAACTGATCGACTCGATTTTTTGAAAATTTCTTAATTTTAATATTAGAATACATAGTTAACATTTAATTTTTTGGAAACGGTGAAATTGATCAGTTTGATTCTTATTAGCTCACATGACAAAATTTTTCATGTCACTTTTTCCTTCATCGACATATTGCGACATCTGAACGCGCTTCAGTTTACGATGGAAATTATTTTCAGTGGTTCGCGCATGCAGTCGCAAAGATTTCCTCGGCGGCGTGTATTCGATCGTATTGCTTGAAAAACTGAGCAAAAAAGACGTACGTGAAGTTTCTAATGAAAGTGTGCGGCAATTAGAGCTTGGTATGTTTACGTAAAAACGTAGCGACTTAGATATAACTGACCATAAGCCTGGTGTTAATAGGAAAAGAAAATGGAAAAAATAATAAAAAAAAGTACAGATAACGATCAAAATGGATTCAAATGGTATAAGGATTCGTAAGTAGGGGAACTACTCACATTCTATAAGCGTTCAGCGTTTTTGACATATCTGTTCTACCCATCGGTAATGTTGGACTCTGTTGGACCTACCTAATCCGTATACAAAAAAAATTTAACTTTCTACTATATCGATCTGTCTGTCGTTTCTTCGCGGACAATCGCGACTGTATTGTCACTCTCAGTCAATCGAATTTTTTGTAAAAAAGTCATTTATCTCGTTTTTCAATCGTATAAAAATAGAATCTGTACAATATACATATATATATACACTACAATGTGTCCCGCAATGTGATTTCTAAAGGGGGGCACCCTCGCGGAATCGCGTTTAATTCTTTACTGAGGACTAACGTTTGGCTTCGCACCCTCTTGCATGAGAGACCGACATATCCGGGGGCAGAGGGGGATGGAAAGATTGCGCATGCGTTCAAAATTCAGGGGTGTTCCTACAACTGCACGAAGAACGTGCATAGACACCGGTATGTCCACGCCAGGTATGCATAACAAAATGAATGATGTCTTTCTACGTTAAGAAGAGCTTCGTGCTTAGCATCGTTACGACCACGTACGCAAATAAACGTCAGTCGGTCAGTAGGAATAACCGGAGGGTGCGTAAGGGTACGATGAATGAAGCTTCTAAGAGAGGGTGCTACGCGTGCATGATACTTAACACTTCACGGGAACGCGTATCCGCGTCCACCTTTTATCATTCCTCCCGTCTCAACACTTTACGAAACAGGATACACAGTATAGTGTAAAAGTCTTATATCATGTCGTTACTGATTTTATAACGGCGACTTAGAAACCTTAGAAAAAGTTTCCACATGTTATGTACATGAAAACGAATTTTAAGAGATTCTCTTTATGGTGTTACTTGTTTTGATGCACAAACTTTTTCAAAATATTGCAATCAACAAGACCTTGATATGAATGCTATAAAATATGTATGAGATCATCTAATACGAACCAGTGAAGGAAAGGAATTCAGAAATGTGAATCAGTTTCATGAAACAACTAATTTCTAGTAGAATTATAGCAAAAACATATTCAACAATTTTTCGACACAATTTCTAAAAATGTTGTTGTTATTAAAATAAGATTTCGTAAAATATTCTCTTTTATTAACGTATTTAATTATATTTATTTTTTATATAGTTTACTCTAAATTAATATTTTTTGGCAATTACAATTCACGAATACACTAGAATTAAAATAACCATTATTAAAAAAATATAATTAAAATATCTATCTATCTCTGAGATTAAAAAATTTCCGTTTGATTGATAATCTTAAACTTTTGCACAATTGAGAAAAGTGCACGATTAATAAGTAACTATCGAGTTTTAATTAGTTTTTTCTCTTCGCGGCTTTCTTTCGTAATTAATAGTGTTAAAGTGATGTGCAGACATAAAAGCGTATCGTATTAATGAGAAGAGCTGGTAGATACATATCATGTAAACAAATGCCGATGCGGAGCAACGGCGATAATTATTGGTGAACCAATTAATTTTGTCTGAAGTTTGCGGAATGTTTTAAGTCTCCACAGAGCCGGTAAGAAGCACACATAGAACGCCAGTTTTCGCAATCTTTCTCACTTCAAGGGGAATAGAGACGAGGTAGCTGATGACTCATAGCATGACGACAGAACATTACAAGTGCTGTACCATGTGCGCGCCCGTTCGTAGAGAAGTGTATTACATGCAACCGTATCTACCCAACACATAAAATTGCTTTCACGAATTTAATTCGACGAACCTGCTTATGAGAATATGGTGGCGTGATTGATCATACAGTGCTTCAAAACCTTCCTCGTTTATCGTCGGACCAACGATTTATTGAACATTCACGCTCATTTCTTGTTAGAAATTTTATCTTTTATAAAAACATATCGATGCAAATATAAAGGCATATTATCAGAAATAAGATAAAAGAGAATGCTTAAAAAAATTAATATCGTCACAATTGGTGAGTTGACCTTTGGGAATATCTTACGAGTTGAAAGTATATATATATATATATATATATATATATATATATGTATATTGTATATGTATTACAAATCGATAAGAGGATTGAGAAGAGCACGTGTGTGAGCATTTGACGTAAAATGAGGTAAACAATACGTATATATACTGTAGGTTTAATACAATTATCTTACATGGCAAAGCGCCATTTTTATCTTAAAAACTTTACCCTAGAAAAATATGAAATGTAATAATTTTTAAATAAAAATTTTAAATTGTCTAAAAGATGTTGCATACGTCAGTAACCCAGTTCCATTTCACATTTACTGATACATATGTAGTTAGAAATCTATAACTTGATAAGTAAAATTTTGCATGGTATTTTCGAAAGTACAGTAGAAAGAGGTCAGTGACAGTACAGGTAGGATAATGAAATTTTCAACTACAAATGGTCGTCACAACGTGAAACAATCGAAGATCTATATTTGTAAAGACTAACGGCTGAATCGCTGATTAAAATTCATATCATATAACAATTGCATACTCGTTTCAAGCTTCGTGCATATATAACCAATTGTGGTGACAATTTATAGAAGACGTTAGAAACTCCATTATATGAGTTCCTGAAATATTTGAATAAATAATAGAACCACTCCTTTGAATTGTTCTATAGTTTTCTAATTTCTTAGAGGTTAGGAATTCGGGCTGCATAATACGATAGTCAATGGAACACCTGTGCTAGTTTCTTTAGCTTTAGATGTTCAATAACTGCACATAGAATAGATAAAAAGCTCACGGAAGAATATTTACAAACAGGAAAGATAAATCAATTAAAAAAAAAAAAATTGATTGATATACTGTTAATCCTATCTCCACTTATCCGGTATTCTACGATTAATCTTCGCTTATCTACATACATTCATTTATGTAACGATACGCATAAAATACATAACAGAACCGAATGATACATGGTACCGAATCATTTTTCTTAACGCAACAACTTCGACTCCTTTTAACGAATTAGTGAAAATCCAATGAAACGCGCTCCTTTCTAAGTGTACCAGAATAGGGATAATTATCATTACAATCATCGTCATGGTCACTGGTTTTCTGTCATGGTTCCGCAGAATCTTACGGAAACAAATTAACATCATTTGCTTCCGGCTGTAACCGCCTATCGAAGGCGTGGCAATTTAAAACCGAGTCTGATTATATTCTCTATTCATATGACCAGAAACGCGAAAGGCATTCGGAAATTTGATGGTGAACGAAAGCTTACCCTTGTGAACGGTCCACGCAGGAATTCTCCCCTGTTCAGTGTATCATCCCCCTTTCTTAATAAAGGGCAGGATGCCTCGATGCGACGAACCTTTAAAAGAATTTTTTTACGTTGAACGCGTAGATTCTTATAGATTTAGCTCATACAATATTTTACAATCGGTGCAACGACGATGTACAATGATTCACGGTGATGATAATGTTGAAAAAAATGGATTCCACTCACCGATTTCGGTCGCGGATTCACTGTGAAACGATGCTCACGATACGAAGGAATAGTTGATTGAACTCTCGTTTAGAAATCGTCTCCACCGGCAAGAAGGAACACGAGAAAAGAGGCACTAAACTTTATTTCAGCACGTTTGATGACAGACTAAGATGGCGTGGACCAAGTACAAGTTAATAAAAGTACAATAACCACATATTTTACAGTCCGAATGTTGAATAAACGGCCATTAAGTGTAGTCTACACTCTGATAATAATGTAGACTACCGTCAAATCCCGTACAAATATAAAATGCGTTCTTTGGAACGAATAAATTGACGACAAAATATCCAGAATGTACGTCGACAGTCAGTCAATTATAAAAACGCGATTGAAGCGACTCTGTTCGATCGCAGCGCCAGTTACTGGAATTTTCTGAAATTCGTCGGTTTCTATGAAGCGACATCGTATTGTAAAATTGGTTTATTTTTACATACGGTACCATTAATTCGTTCTTTGTAAACGATTTAGATATAATATAGCTCATCTAGTAGAAATTGACGTTTCGCTCAATAAGATATTCAATTTTTTGGCGTGAATTATTAACAATTTAGTTAAAGATAAAGAACAGAGATATAAATGCAAGTAATGATGACTAACTAGGCCATCATTCATTCTACCTATTTTTACATCATTACTTATTCATACTATATACATACATATGATCTTCAAATGGAGGAAATGCTTTGGAAATAAGAAAGAACTTGATACATTGCGGTAAACCATATTTATTTGAATAATTATTATTTGAATAGTAAATAGATACAATAGAGAACGTTTTTAGCAGGCCAACTTCCCAATAACGGCAGAGAACTATCAATATTTTTTTTCTTCTAAAAGAGATGCATATCAATGTATGGAAGCATCGTTCGTTTTCATTTCTTTTTAAAACCTCTCAATAATTAAGAATAATGATATAGATTAATTCGTAATCGCCTTATTAAAAACAATTAAAAGTATTACCGTACAGATAAATATTGCTAACTTGAGAACAGTTAAAATTTCTCATACGTGTAATGGCATTTATAATCACTCCTTGGCCTAAAATAACAAAATGCTATATTATAATAAGAGATTGCATTGCGACTCTTTGTATCGTGTGAGAAATGATCGTTTATCGGACATATATTTTTGTGTCGTTTTTGTCTATTTTTTATGTCCAACATATGAGCATCTTGTCGTCTTTTTTTAAATGGCATCAATATCAAAATCATCCTCATCATCCGAGTCTTCATTGACTACATCAGGCTTCTGTATAGGCGGTGACTGTTGTGGTTTTAGCGACTGTTTGGCTCTATCGTCGTATTCAATCTATAACAGAAACAAATATATAGTTTATATGTGTAATTTGGAATTGTATAGAAATATAAGTTATTTACAAAACAAACATTTACCTCTAAATCGTCGTCTTCTTCTTCTGGTTCAGAATCTTCTTCTTCTGCTTCTTGTAACCAGGTTAAAAACGGTGCAGCTTTATCGTGAATTTCTTGGGATAAATCTTTTGATACATATTTTTTAGTCACCTTGTTCGACCATTCGAACAAAGCTTTTTCTTCCAAAATATCAGCATCGTAAAAGAGCTAAAACAATAAACAAAGTCTATTAATTAAAACATATACTCATAACAATTACCGAAGAATTCATGTCAGTAATTGGTCTTACCTTCAGAATGCCAGGTACTTTCGGCATCAAAGCATCTTTATGGAGGGCTATCACTTGTTCAATTCCTCTAATTAAATATTTCTGTGCCTTGATATCATCGTGGGTAAAACGAAGGAGAAGTACTCGATACTTTTTGGCTTGAGCAGCAATATTCTGATCGAAGAGTAATTCCGCCAAAATCAACGGTGCTTTTGTCTTGATCTCTAGACGTTCAGCCTCTGCAATCAGCTCTTTATGATTATCCAATTGCCCAGCATCGCGACGACATTTAACTAATTTATAAAACATATCCATCCTTTCTTTTTCAGTCTTATCGAGATCATCGCTAATAGTCATTCCCTTTGCGCCATCTGTTAAGTCCTGCAAACGGGCTCTAACTGCCTCCTCCGACACGTCGACTGCCCAATTATCGTCATCTCCGTTCTCATCCGCCATCTTTTCAGGAGCCTCGACCACGATGTCGGTAGTGCTCGTATCGTTCTCCGGAGAACCAGATCGATCACCATTAGCAGTAGCAGTGGTTGTAGTGGTAGTTGTTTCACCATTCGCACGTTTTGAACGTTTACCGCGTTTACCCTCAGTTAAAGAGCTGCCTTGAACAGCAGGATTCAAGCTCGGTGGATTTTTCAAAATGTAAGTGTTTAATTTATGATTACTTTCTAATAGTCCGTGATAGCCGCATGCTTTACATCCTTGCGAAATGGTTCCTTTCTTCGAGCTGACCATCAGCTCCGTCTCGGGATTATCGCAAGCCGGGCATAATACATATTTGCGGATGAATCCATCCAGCAAATCTTGTAATTTCGTAGCATCGTGCGATCCATTTACAATGAATCTTTCGTTTTTGAAATCGAACTGAGTCTGTGCTCCAAGTTCACAGCCGAAGTATTTGGTAGGATAGGTAGCAGGTCTCCCAATCGCTTTGGCGACATCGACCATATTCACGATTACCGTTTTGATACCATTTCCCTTGCCCTCCACTTTAGCTTGGATCCGTGGCATTTTATAGCGGTAAAACGCATCGCTGACATTACGGTTTACATTGACACTCCCCATGGTGATTGATGATGTTTCCGTCTTTTGCTCCTTGCTAAATTAATGTCCCTTCCGAGCGACAACAGCAATTTCTGACGAGACGTCGTTGTGAAAACGAGCTGTCGGCAAGTGGTGACGCGAGTGTCAAACTGTTGAAAGCTATCAAGCTTCGTTCGGTCGGTGACTCTTGTTCTCTCTGGATCTCCTGGCTCCTAATCTTTTGACGTTCAAGTAGGTAACGTTTTCGTCCTCGTCCTCCTGGATCTACTTTCCACGTTTTCCAGCGGCAGTTTGATTGCTGTGCAGCGACGTTGCCAGGTAATGGCTACCCGATGGTAGCTCGTTACGTATCGAGTCAGGGTGATTTTCGTTGTCTGCGGTAACGTGTGCCGCACTACCCGCTGACGCCAGTCACGTTTCTCTGAACGGCTGTAGCTTCCGATGCCTATTACTAAAAATTAAAATACATATTGAAAACTCAATCTTTGAATCGAATTGTATATAATGTAATAATTTTCATAAATTCAGATCATGTCCAAAGAGAGTATGAGCTAATGTCTATACGATTTACTAAAATACCTAAATATTAACCTGGAAAATTTTGAGGTCCTGTGCTTAGGCAGGACTAAATGGTTTAAAAATCGTTGGGTGGTATCTTGATGCAAATATTGCCTCGGTTTGGTGGGCAGAGGGGGATAGTCTTCAATGATCATACACGCTGCCTGTCCGTTGCTTGTGCCCCTAAGAAAGCCTGGGTACAAGGTTGGTGTGGTTAACTCACAAGTAACTCGTAACGAACGATTAGACCGGTCGAAAGTGATGATGTTGCCTTTTAGAAATCGCTTGGACAATGTCCTACTACCGCCGCCTTTGCTGTACACCGATCCTTTCCCTCTGGATGATATCCTGAATGTTTCTGAAATTAAACAAAACCCAATTAATCATTTGCTATAGAAGAAAACCAATCTCTAAGTTTTAAACTTATTTAATTTACATTTTATGCATTTAATACAATACAATATAAACATTAATATAATATATTTTATATTTTATAATTCCAATTTGACCACTCAATTGTACAGAATAATATCTTTTCTCAGAAGCTGGATGAAGTAACAAAACGTCAGCTACCGTCATACATTAACATAACGGCTCACGATATCCATTTATTAATATCAAAGGAAACCTAATAAAAATTAGCTATTTGAAATTGAAGATTAATATTTTAAGGATTACCTCAATTATTACCATCAAAACCATACTCTCCCCTCCCCCTCTCTCTTTTCATCATCGAAGACGACTAAAAACGAACCTACGTTCAATCAGCCAAATCATCTCAACCCGAAGAAGACGTGGGACGCCTCGCAGACATGGAAAGAGTCGGGCCTACTAAAACCGTTCGCAAAATAAGAACATCGGAGGATGATTTTCAACATATGGCTCGTGGATCATTTGTGCGTGGGATTTCTTTGTCGATCGTTCGTGAATTTTGCTTGGTGTTTTAATATCATTTAGTTCGCGGCGATTTAACGATCGTCCAGCCGATGTTCGGAGGTGATCGACCATGCGAAAATCATGATAGCGAAAATCACACGCGGACCAGGTCGAAAAAGAGGAACGTCTCGGGGTATGAGTACCGGAAACGACGCCACGAGGATCCTTCGATGAGCATCGTCGGTCAGAAATGAAACAACTGAACGACGAAGTATGACAAAAGACGATTGAGGATAACGGGATATGGATCCACTCGTTTTTGAAGTGTTTTCTGCACCAGCTCGCGCTGGCGGCGATAGTATATTTAATGGAAAAATTTATCATTCGAGTACAGAATTTTTTGATTATCCTTTTATCACGTCATATGACTTGTGGAAAGCTACGCGACTGAACTAATATTATTATTAGATTGCAGATGTTGGTGCATTTATGAGAAATTTAAACGTGTAGCAATGTATAGGATACACATATATTTTAGAAAAATACGTAAAACATCCAAAGTAAAATTTCAATTTAATATATTTCCTTTGTGTAATAAATCGAAAAAAATATCGTGGAAGTCACTGGAACATGTAGCGTAAAATGTATCACACAAGATATTGAAGAAATTGAAAAGTATTGAGTTAGAAAATTAAGTTTGGTGAATGCTTTGAGAGGAATAACGGGGTATATTACTCAATTTTTATTCTTTATCCATGTTAAATATTGTAAAACATCGGTTGGTTTTCTACTTTATTGATGATTAAATAATTAAATATCTTGATCGTAATTTTTACTTATTATTAAACAAAGTGTCTAAAGCCAAATTTATCATCTTCGTTTCATCCGCGGGAAACAGCGTTCATCCGCTGTGCTCCTACAAACTGAACCAGTGTAAACTTGGCTTAACGAATCGTCAAATTTCTGCGCCAAGATAATAAAATTCAACAGACATTTTTTCGCGTGCGGAGTAACGATAATCCATCATTGTAATTCTACTCTGGTTGTTCTCTAATGAAACGAATGTTTATATCACGTGATTACTCGAATAACACCAAGATTTCCCCGAGATCTTACGTGCATTAATACGATTCTTCTATTGTATATAACGGGCATTAACGTAACTGCGATCGAATTACAGATACAATTACGATTTATACGATAAGCACAGGAATGTTACGTAAACCTACACGGCAAGCAATCTATACTTTAATTTCTCATACAGCCAAATTGGCCACACGGTTTGACCCGAAAACCAGGCCACGATATTTGACGTCGAGCACGGATTTTTCCATCGTGATACGTATACCGAATTAAACTCTCTGCAAATGTTCTGCATAAATATTCTGCAATCTTCGTTCTTTCAACGTCGCGTTTCATTTTTCTAATTTATGATCAATTTTCTTTGAAAAGTTTGTACTAAAAATAGCAAAGATTTATCGTGAAATTCTTTAAAATATTTTTCTTAAACGATTCTCCTCTTTTTTTTTATAGATGTTTTCTACAAATATTGCGCGTCTTGTCGTAGCAATTTTTTTTTTAACACTAGTGATAAGTAGACCGTAAGTCTCAATTTACTTCGCCTATTAAATATTATAACGATCGCTGTACTTTGGATATTTTATATATTTTTGCATATCACGTGCATTATATGCATCTTTGAATCTTCAATTTTAAACATCCTTAGCTTGATAATATAATCGAAATGATGAGTGATATTTCTATTTACTTCGAAATGGAAATGACATTCTAACGTTCTCGCGAGATTTACGTTTGAGATTTCCAAAGCTCCACGGATAATCCTCCTGTCACGTAAAACAAGAAACCGATAGAAAACAATCGTGGTTGCGTATTAACCGTAATATCGACGCGATCATTGTCGACAAGAAGCCAGACATGGCTCGTAACTCCGTAACCACGCTTCCGGTTACGTATATATAGGGTGTACCACACCAAGTACTGCATTTCGAATTTCTATTTGTGAAATAGCGAATTTCTTTTCCGAGAAGCGACGATCTCTTTCTCGTCAAATATATTTTTTTTCCACTCAAAAATATATTTGTTTCCCCTTGTAATTGTTATGTAACTCGTAATACGTTTGTGATAATAGGATATAGGAAGTGGGTTTAGGAAAATTGATTATTTGATTTAGAATGCAGGAAAAGAGGAAACAGAGAGTGGGGATACGGAATATAGCAAACGATACACAGGACGTGGGATATGATCTAATCAATATTCTGCAGAAGAATTGATCAAAAGTTAATAATTTAGACCTCGTAGAACGATAAACAGTAACGTGAACGTTCCATGGAAGTCTTCCACGATGAGCAAAGTTATTTCGCCCGTGTACGCTCCAATTGCGAAGCAACGTAACGCGGAAATTTACAACGAAACCTTTTATTTCGTATCGCCATTACGGAGAATTAATTCTCGCGTTGATTATGCTTCTCCTTGCTTCGATATCCTTACAGATTCGTCAAATCACGAACGAGATGTTGTATTATTCTTGAATTTTCATTTACGATTTTCTTCTCTGATTTATATTTAACTTTGTATCCGCGCAGCCAGTGAACCGTAGGAGATGCGTTCCAATGTACGATTGCATATTGTACGACAAATTTGTATTTTCTAAGAAAAGTTGCGAATTAAATAGCATGACAATAGCGAAAGAAAAGCCGCAGAATGGCGTACGTGAAAGTGCTTGTTATCGTTGCATTATGTCATCGAGCAAAAGTGTTGAAATGTGAAATTGAAATGCTAAGCTGAAATAGCAAGTTGCAACAATGGACTGAAGTCTAAAATTATGATAGAAAGTTACTATGATGGAACGGATATTGAAATTTATAACAGCAGATTGCAATATCCAGCTACGGAGATAAATTAAGTGGAAATGTGGAAAGATGGTACAACTGCAATATTTTTTTGAAAAATAAAGGAAATACAATAGGACATTATAAAATACACAGGACAATAATGCCAATCTATATTATCTACAAAAATGGTACTGATCATAGTATCTGAACATATAAGACACAAATTCGTCTATCAAAGTTTAGCTTTTCCACAGTATCCTCAAATTAAAATTTCTTAAGAGTTGCTTCATTCAAATATTTAGCTGTAATCATAGATTGAATTATAAAGTTGCGATAACATATAAAAATGCGAAAATGACTTAATTTTTATATAATTTTATACTGTGCTATGTTAGTATAATGTAATGTTATATCAAATATCATATATAACTGATTACGAGATTTAATCTTTTCATTTCTATAATGCAAAAACGCAGTACGACAAACTGGAATTTCAAGTGCATCGATAATCTATCAGATAAATAATCGTTATCATAAAATAATTATTGCTCTAATGTTCGATGTCCAGTAGCTACAGATATTCACAATGACATGTATTTATAGCTAGAGAATTAATCATACAAAGGAAGCATCGAATTCGCAAATCGAATAAATTCGTACAAACCAAACGCGACATTCTGTAATCTGCAATTCTGCAATCAATATAAAATACGATCAATAGAAACTAATAAAAATATGATAAAATGTAATGAATTTTGTTTTTTTATTTAATATGAAATACAGCAATAATACAACACAACAAGATATAACAATTCTTCTCTTCTATTTTTATATAGCAAAAAGATTAAAAAAATATTTATTCCAGTTGTTCGATAGATTTCATATTACCGATTCCGATTTTTCCGTATTTATTTTATTTCCTTGTTTAATAAAAAAAAAAAAACGTCATAAATAGTAACAAAGTGTAATAAATTTTCGTTCCTATATTTAGTAGAAGATAAAATAATAACAACGAGATGATAGGATATAAGCAATTTTCCTTCCATATTTAATGATTTTATATGATAGACCGATACGAGATTGGATGCGCTCGATGGTGGATTAAAAATCTAAAAAAAAGAAAAAGAAAAAAAAATATTTTTCAAGTAAAATCCCAAATGCCTCAGGATTGAATACCTTCTTGCACTTTATCAACGTTTGCTCTTAAAATATTCAGGCACTCGTGTGTATCGAGCGGTCGGATGTCCAGCACGCGGCGTAAAATAACGGCTTAGAATTCTAACCGCGATGCTTCGTATCAATAACCATTTATCAATATAATACTAGTCGAGCTGTCAAATGAGCTTCTCTCTCGTCTATATAGAAAGAGAATTTCGTGCACGCATAGCGATTACACCAATTACATGGCCAGATAAATTATTACAATGGTAAACATTACAGTGTTACAATAGCTAAACTATGATTGTGAATTTATAGAAAATTCAAATATACGGAAATACTTAAAAATATAAATAGCGTATGTAGTATGCAAAAATGTATAAAAAAAAGTAATTTTGTCTAGAGAATAATAGCTAAACTACGTATATTTGAGAATTTATGGGAAATCAATATATAATGCAAAAATATATAAAATTTACAAATTTCTTGTCTGGGGCGCGAGTCCAGCTGAACAGATTTTTCTTTATGTTCCAAACGCAATACCTGAGAGAATTTTGATTAATATCAAGTACGAAAGTACTATGTCTATTATAAACATATATATATATATATATAATATTAGTTTAAATTTTGTAAGATGTTGCCTTTGGAATATAAAATGAAAAAATTATGTGATTCTAGATTTTTGCACATCACTGTAGCTGTTACGCTATAAAATTATAACACTGTAACGCACAGTGCAACCCGCAGACGCGGGTCTGTTCGTTTGATCTCAGGTTTCCGCCAATAATACCAACGAAGAGTTAATTATTGTATATATGAAATACAATTTTATTCTGGCGAATGGAATTCAACTGTAGTGTTCAATGTCTATAACAATCTTCGTACGGTTTACGCGTGTAATAAACGGGACATACGGAGGGGCACAACGGGTAGGTAAAGAGGAGCCAGATATTTTAACATTTTTAACCCAGCAGGAACAGCTCAAAGGGACGTCACGTTCATCCACTTCCTTCGACCCGCGCCCCTAGTGGCAATTGTTTATTCCCCAAGCTATCAGTCGGCGAACCAAAAGACACTCGATCGAAACAGATCGATAAAAACATCTCCTCGTGAACTGATTCTTAGACGGTTAATCCTCGCATTCACCGATTCTTCGGCTTTAATCGGCTTTCGTCAAGAGAATCTTTCGAATCGCAAACCATGGAAGGCATGAAAAAATGATTGGATAGTTGTTCTCGAGCAGAGGTTGGATGAATCATGAATCTGTGGTCGATTAAAGAACAAGGAAGATGACTAATCAGGGGAAATTTGAACGAATATTTAAGCGTTTCGTACTGACGGGGTTAACGGAGCAATAATTATGCGGAACATTAGCATTACATGTTGCAATGATAAAACTAGGGCAATATAGCTAATTATTGTAGATAAATAGAGAAAATATAGAAAATAGAAGACTATGTAGGTCATCGGCGTTAGATGTTCTAACGATCGAACTACGTTAATGTGGAAAATTATTCTAGATAAAATATTTCATAACAGAATAAATATAGAAAACAGGAGATACTACCAGGTCACTAGCATTACGCACTTTAACGATAAAACGACGACTAAAATCGTTATTAGTACCCACACACAATTTCCTAGATAATGAGTAAAACATAGCTTAGAAACGAAAAAGATTAATCATCTCCCACACAAAATCATAGGATAGAAAATCACGAAAATTAACGCACTGTACTCGACACACCAACAATAATTATAACCGATAAAATATGGAAAAAGGAAGACCACGGTATAAATAAATTGACAAATATGTACAATCTCTCCTTTTATCTCAAGAAGATACACCGTAAAAGTGTGCTGGTCGATATTATAAAAAAATCGTACGATATATAATCGTATAATATAAAAAATTGTTCGAGCTACAAGGGAAAAAAGTTATCTAACACGCGGCAAGAGAATGAACGAAGAGAGCGCGGTATCACAGAAACTGATGCGATCGCCATCATTTATCAAGCAATTTCATCGACTCGAAAATGTGCGAAACCACTCCCATAGGTGGCACGATAAGATGAAATTCATTCTGTTGGCGATATACGTTTGATAATATGATATTCAGATAGTAATCTGCGTATATCGCGTAGATGAACCTCGTGGTGGAATATGGAGATTGAAATACCAGAGAGCCGGTGCGCACGGTCACGTTGCATCGTGTCACAGAATGCGCAAAGAGGCCACGTCAATGCACGTTACGCTGCTCGTAGGAGGTGGCACTGAAGAGGAGAAGAGACCCGGAAGACCCGGATGAATGGAAACCACGATGGCGATTAGTAGGTAATCGTAGCTATGTCATTGTTTCAAGATTGAGCATTTGGCGATGATTTTTCTACCTCTCCGAAAGTTTAAGGATACGGCACAGCAGTGTGGAAAAATCGTCAATGGCGAGACAGTGTTTGAAGACGTTTAGGTCGAATCGTTATTTGTAAAAAATTTCGAAATGGATTTGTTTAGGATTTAGAAGATCGCGAATGGACGAAAATTTGTTAGTATAATAGTTAAGTCATTTGTGTTAATTAATTATAAATTAAAGCAACAAGATCAAAATTTTTCCATAAATAAAAATTTGCTATTGCAATAATTGAAAGTTACCACATCTGTGTAAATTAGGAGTCTAATTAACAAAGTCTTCTCAAAAGAATTATAAAAAAAATTCGGTGGATGGAATTTTACGACTAAAGCACTGAAAAGCAGTAATCATTGATGCAAATTTCCAACAAAATTAAAAAAATCACAGACTAAATTAAGATATTCGACAAAGATGGTATAAAATCTATTCATGATCACAGAATTACTAAATTCAATTCAATTTTCGATTACTCTCCGATACATACCAAGAATTGGAACGAAACAATGCAAAAGAGGCCACGTCAACGCACGCTACGCAGTTCAAAAGATCTCGGATCAATGAACGAAAAGCTACCACACGACATCAATTATGACTTCACGTACCAAAGTACCTACTGTAAAGCCATGCATTTCAAACTGAGTCCAACCTCTTCATCAAAATCCGTCAAATCCAACTTCCTCGCATTTTCACCAAATGCCACCTTTTCACATCTACCTTAAACACTTCCGATGAAATATAATGCAATTTTGGTCCCTCGAAAGGTTTGAAAAAATCATCTTACACTTTGTCAAACCAAGTGCAACCCAAGCTTCTCACATTTCAAATCACGAAACGCAAAATTGTTGCATCTACCTAAAACACCACTAGTTTAAAAGAATCCGATTCTGATTCTCCAAAAGTTTCTAAAAAGAGCATCTTTTGCTCTACGGATGTTAAACCAAGTCCAACCTTATCACCAAACCCAACCTTCTTACACACCTATAGATACTAAACACCACGTCCTAAAGAATCAAAGTAAAAAGATCTCAAGCAATGATCCAGTGTTGGAAAAATGTCGAAAAAAGCATCGAGAGAAAAAAGATCCTCCTGTAGAGGCAACGAGCAGCCTGAGCCCCCAGGAACGAGTATCGAGCGGGTGCGGAGGTGTAGCAGAGCCTGGAGGATCTTTACCTGCTCGGTACAGACGCATAAGTCGTGATTTGCGACCGTGGCTGCAGCTGCTGGTGGTCGAGTCGTCCCTATATCCTCCTCGAGACTCTCGCCAGAGGTAGGGAGAGTTTGACAGAGGAAGAGTTTAACTGGCCAGTTTCCGTTTGGTAGCCCGAGAAAAAACGCTCGATCCTGCGTAGTCTCGCGTAAATTTGTCAATTATTATCGTTACGATCGAGGGATTATTATTATACGTGAATTTAGATACGCGTTACGACACGACGTATTGCGAACGACACGCGTGTTGGACGAGTGCTTTCTGCCGGCTGTCGTAACTCGAGTCATCCTCGTCGTGCGCGTTCACTCGCTCGCGGCACCCGGATCGGCCAGACGAGGCGCGCACGCGTCCTCCGGCCGAGGATACGCCGTATATTGATCGAAACTTGCCCCGATCTGAACGTAACGAACCCCGACGAGGAATTTCTGCTACGATTACGCGCGTCAGGCAAGGTCAGACCTCGACGATCTTTCGCCACGAGGACCGCGCTGCTGAGTCCAAGCTTCCTGGAGTTCCCTCGCGTGTTTCGACTTGTTATACGACGAGGGTAAGAGAATCACGCGTGGAAGATGGAATATGGTATTTTTGCATCACAGAATGATAGGAGATTGAGAATTTTTAGGTTAGGTTCAGGTCCACACGTTCGCGAATCATGCTTCCTGGAGTTTTCTCACTTGCGTTTGACCGATTATGAGAGGAAAATAAGAAAATTGAGATACGAGGAATGGGACGAGATATTTTTCCATCATAGACTAATAAGAGATATAGGAATAGAAAGAGATTTTTAGGTTAAGTCTGACATGCAGTAATCTGTGAGGATTGTTGTACTGGTCGATTCTATGGGATGCATTATGTGGAATTAGTTGGATGTCGATTTAATGTCGAGGGGGTTGAAACTCGAATCGATAATATCGGTAATAGTTTTTGGTTAGGCAAGAAAGAAGTTTGAGGTTAGGTTCGGTTTTAAATCTTATTAAGCGGATCAGAATAAATTAACCATATCCTCGTTTGTGGCATATACAGAAAGTTTATTAATGGGTTGAGATTTACTTGAATTAAAATCTAGTTACGTCATGTTCTTGGTTGGACAGAGAATAGCTACTAACATCAGTGTACCTTGTGTATTTTGAATGTACCTTCGGTGAATTTGTTAAAAAAACTATTGATCAAATTGCGATGATAATATCATACTCCTGATTTAATGTAGGATAGCTTCATGATTAAATTGGATAAGCACAGTTCCTCAACCATAATGTAGGTTTAATGGAAACAGCAATATCCGATTTTCATCACGTAACAGTAATATTACTCAGAATATGCTTTCCATCTGATTAAAATGTGAAATACAACCAAAATAATAAATACAAAAAAAATGTGGAGAATCAGATTGAAGAAGTAGCAAAAATTTGATCGAATACTATGTAGAATAGAAGCAGACTAAAATTATACAAGAACTTTCAATTTTTGTGCACTATGTTATATAATTTTACAGGTTAACATGATAAGGAACGAAATATTTCCTCTGTCCAAAACAATAGATTATATCCATTGGAAAAACAAAGACAAGTAAGATATTTCTCTTTCGTAATTATATAACAGTTAACATTTTTAGACTGCATTTATAATTACGAGACACGGTGAACGACAGAATGATTAATGAAATGCTTCGGTCGAACCATATGGAATTTCTATAATAACCGAATAATCTTAGGTCAAATCTAATAACCGCGATCCTCGGTTACCAGGACCACTGTGCATTGTATCTCCTCTCCAGGATAGGAGGAAAACGTTAGCTGCTTCTATTGATCACAACTAACCGTTTGATTAGAGCTCGACAAACGGTAACGAGAAATCTTGCTCCAGTAAATCACAGATTTCAAAGGAATTTGGATTTCTGTTATAAGAAACATTGCGCAGCCTCCTTTTCATAACGTAGAATATACCGGTCGCTTTGCATATTCATGGGATAACCGCCTAATAGAAATATATTACAGGGAAATGAGAAATCGTAAACCATACTGAATTCCTAGCAATCGTTCTGCAAATATTCATAAAAATCAATAAAAAGTCATTGCATATGGAAATTAAATTCTTATCGCGTCTAATTAAATACTTCGAATCTTACAAGTCTTTGGATCGTCCTATGATGAATTATCAAAGACAGCACGAGGCTAAATAGAAGAAAACGCAACAAGATTGGTGAAAATGTCCATCAACGTGTCCGATTCTCCATTTTTCACGCACGACGAAAAATTACCGCTTGTTCGTGCAACAGATCACGCCGTTATGCATTCTGCGGACCGTTTATTATCCAGCGAACTGACGGATATGCATTATGCATTTTCTGGTAACGATCGATTTCCACCGATACGTTTCAGGCAAGGCTAGATCGTACGCGACTCGTCGCGGGAAGACATATTGCGGCCGAGACAGATTCCCGGCGATAAAACACGGCATGCGGCTCTCCTTATGCAAATTTCGTTCCCTTCGACCTGCAGTGCCGCTCGAACGTTTCATTACCGTTGATGCAGTTTCGCCTGTTATCGTGGGCGCACGCGCGCGATTTTAGGCGTTTGATCGTGACTCACATCGAGCTCATGCAAATTCCGAATTAATCGAACAGATAAAGGGAAAAAATTGTTGAACGCGTTCGAGTGAGCCGTTTTAGCGAAGTATGATATTCTATTGGTAAAATGGAAAAGTGGCGAGAGGAAGTAAAAGGATTAATGATGCACAACATTACGGTGAAAGCGTAGAAGTTCTTCATTCCTTGCAAGTATATCCGTTTACTTTTTAAACAATGCTGTATACTTCTACTAGTAAAAATATCATTGTCTATAATTACAATTACTTATCAAATTAACGTTTACATTGACTAGCAAGCGTGTACACTTACTAGATTAATATAACATTCACTGTAATGTACATACAGGACGATTCATATTCGTTGGATGAGTAGAGAAATCCGTATCCGCGTAACAAGGTTCAAGATTGAACTTGTTTTCCATTTTCATCGTAAGAATCAATTTTAAATCCACAAAATAACAATTGCTATCACTGAATTCATTATTATCAAAAGAATAAATAAGAAAAGTATAATAAATAAGTGAAATAATATTTAAAAAATGTAGATAATATGGTAATTATATGTAACTTCTAAATTACGTGATGCTAAACGATTATTGTGACTTATCCGTCTAGCAATCGTCTACTAATTGAAATCTCGGAAGATAGAATAGCCATTATGAGACGTAGAAGTAAATCTTTCCACTCGTGACCTCAACAGCTTGCAGTACAATCGCAGCACAGTTTGCATGTTATTCTATACGTTTCTGTAGTGTTTTGCGATTGCATCGTGAATTGTATAACATACTCCGTGTTTACAGAGTGATCCACGTAAAACGTTCTACCGTATATGTCTAAGGACGTTCGTGTAAAATGGATTACATCTAGTGTTTTATTTGTATAGAATAAACTATTTATATAGACTGTATAACACGATCTATATGGTGACACATAGAGGATAATCCACATAAGGTAGATTATATATAGCGTTACATCGTATTCCTACGTTGAATTGTGTAACGTATTCCGTTTATACAGGATGTTTCACATACAGTGTTAGACTGTAATTAGTACATGATTCGCACACGGGATATTTGCAAATTCTACTTTGGATCAACAAGGGGAATGATACGATATCCTTTGTATATATGTTTTGAGTTGCATGGTATCCCATCCTGTATTTATATGGTGATTCATAAACGATATCATCTTCGGATTTGAGAGTGACTCATATGAAGTGTCGTTTTAACAATCGATAGCTATACAAAATATTGCACGTTTATACGTTTGCATGATGTAACGCGTATAAAATGTTTGAAATAAAAAATATTAATCGCGCAAGGGCAAAGCGAAGAAAATAATTTCCACGATACGTGAAATGACACGTGGAACAAGTACAGAAGTCTTAGAACGCACCTATCCAAAGGAAATATATTTTAACGAACAAATGCTTTATACAATATTTTTATTCGACTTTCCCTCCTTTCCTCCAATATGAAATATTATGCTTTCTCACTCTGTGAAAAAGCCGATTATCCAATCGAAGCACATCGTAATCAATTTTTCTTTCGCAAAAATCTTCTTAAAAATCCTATCGCCATTTATCGCTTTCGCGCGTTTCTTGCGACACTCTATCATAATAATACTCTTCCTCCGTGGAAGATAAGATAATACGTACACATTACGAAACCTCTAAAGGAAATGAACAATTTGTCAAAAATTTATAACCGAACCAACCACTCGTTTCTAGCGTTAGAATTAATTTAACCAAGAACAGATACATCTATCATTTACTTCATTCATAGCACGTTGTATAATATAATTAGTTTGTCCGAAGAGTTTCTTTCGTTTCATAAGGTGATAACGGACGAACAACAATTTCTCTTTTATATTACTTTATTGAATTAGGTACGATCTATTTCGTTCTATTTCTATTATTATGTTCGTGCATAATTCAATAAACTGATATAAAGCAAGAAAACATCGTGCGTTTATTATTTCCTTATAAAACGAAAGAAACAATTCGGACAACCTAATGTATCGGATACGAATTAAGAAAAACGAAGAATAGGAAGAAAACAATTTTTTAAACGATCGATTCGAAGAAGAATACTTGGACGTGGACGTGCGTAAAATTTTTGGAGGAAAATTCGATCATTGGGAGTGAGGCTGAGATGACAGGAAGTAGGCGGAACGTGAAAAACGGCGTTGATCAAGCAACTGCGATTTCGGGCATCCCCGAAAATGACGCAACGAAACATAGTTCTATGCTAATTCATACAACCACACGGAACTTCCGGTGCACCATATCCAGCGTGTGGGCTATTTTTGCACGTACTGTATCTTACGACAAGGTCAGACTTTCCGTTTCTTTCTCGTGATCCTAATATTAGAGACTAGCGTTGGCCGCCTTCACGCGTATCGAGCTGCATAATCTTTTTCGAAGTATATAATGTTTTCTTTTGGTGATTTAAAATTTAACCTTGTTTATCAGAAGTGAAAGGTTGGCGAGAGAACACATAGGGGATATATATGGAAGATATATTTGGGAACTTGTAATTAACGCTTACGACCGTCTGTTCGACACCTGTGCCTGAAATATCGTTGCAATCGACATAATTTATGCGAATCTTTTTCTCAGACAGCTCTTGCATCAGGAATTTAATTTATAAGGTTTTCTGCACTCGATCGAGTGCCACGTGCAACTTTCTAAACGGGAATAAGAATATTTTATGGCTAAATAATGCGAATTTTGCGGCAAACAAATATAAGTTTACCAAATTCATTTATTCTTTTGCTTTTTACACGTTATAGAATTCTGTTACTTTGTTTCTCTAAGTGTGACAAGTTTCTATATCTCGAACATAAAAGATACACTGGCGCTGGAAAGTTTGCAAGACCGTCTGCTTTTTAAACGATACAACGGTACTTCGTATTTATGGAAAATTGAAGGGTACAGAAACGTCGGAAAAATACGTAAGACATCGAAAGTAAAGTATTCGTTACGATATTTACAAGTCTTTTTATTTATTCTATCAATTTATGAACGCGTGGTCGACATAAATGCAAATTTCTCGGATGTTTCGTTCCTGGCTAGATTCGCTGTTTTTCCACCGACATGATAGCCATTTCTGCCCAATTAACTCGGCGCGTTAAAACAGATGGAATCCCTTCAACTTTGCATAAAATTTGCATCGTGGGACGAATCTCGTTCTTTTTTTGCACGTGTTGTTTACCCTCTTGCGCCATATTAATTATAGCCTCGATTAGGCCTTAAACCGAGCAAAGGAATCAACAACTTAAAGTAAAAATAACATTTTGAAAAGCAGAGAGAAGGGAATTGAATGAAACGGCTTGCGAAGATTTGATACGGTAAGGTTGAAGATAAACGACGCGTATTTCTTTTTAAACTGAGATAGTCAGACCAAGTCACGGTCAAGAACATGGAATAAAACGGACGAAAGGCGAGGACAAATTTTACGAGTTTACGCACGAGACGCACCAATTTTATTTCCGTGGTTTGAGCGAGTTGCATGCCACGCCTCAACAACGAAACACGTCAATGGTATTCAAATCGCGAGTTCCTTACTTTTCAATTTTCCGATGATTTGAAACAAAAATGTACGGTAGAAAATATGGGTCGCCGTAAAAATAACATCTGCAACGTGTTTTAACACTTTGCGCCGCGTGTCGGCATATAGCCACCCGAATCTGCTCACAGTTCCGGACACTTATTTTCAAGTGGCTGGCGTACGTCTATTTTTCTGAGCGATAATCTAAACTAAACAGTATTATGTTTTTGATGAAAGAAAATTAGAGATCTTGCGAAATTTTATCTTCCGTTTAACGTAAACTCACGATGTAGGATGATGGTCGAGTCAAAACGAATTTCAGCCTTTCATTTATATCGCGACCTTAAAATACCTACAGTTAAAGAGGAAATATCAAAATTCAGTAACCGATTTAATATAAAAGTTAACAATCACCAAAACGGATTAGTTGCTCAATTACTTGACACGACGGATCAGATCGCAGACTAAAAAGACAATACCCTTTAGATTGAAGCATTAGATTCAACTAGAATCAAACATACTATAAACTCTTATAATCCAAGTTACAGTACCACGCCAAAATAATTTACTTGTAATTCTCGATGAGAATTGATTGTAAAATTCTTCCAAATAAAAAAAAAGAAATTTTTTATTGGCAATACCAGACGAATCGGCAAGTTCTTTATATGTTTTATATATTTTTTATAATACCTTATACACGATGCCTAAAATATGCAGAAAGAACATGTTCGATAGTGATAGTAGCGATGACGAGCATTATTTTGAACCTGACAAGATAGTAGACGACGATAGTGCTTCAGACAGTGGAAACGAGCTCCTTTCAACAAGGACTCGAATCGCGACCTTAAGATAGCCACGGTTAAAGAACAAATATCAAAATTCAGTAACAGATTTAATATAAGAGTTAACAACCACCAAAACCCATTAGTTACCCAATTACTTGACACGACGGATCAGACAGCAGACTAAAACGACAATACCCTTTAGATTGAAGCATTAGATTCAACTAGAATCAAACATACTATAAACTCTTATGATCCAAGTTACAGTACCACGCCAAAATAATTTACATATAATTCTCAATGAGAATTGATTGTAAAAAGTGTGCCAAATAAAAAGAAAAGGAAAAAACAAGGGATCGGCTAAAACGTTTCAATATTTCTAGTAATAGTGACAATGATGATGAACTAAATATTGATGAAAATAATACAAGACTCGATAATGAATAACGCAAACGTTCAACGTGTATATTTTCTCGACTATACGCGCCAATACTTCCAGAGCGACACTTTGCAAAGGGTTAAAATACCGTCGTTATCTAGGATATTCAATTCCACTTTAAAAAGTACAGGATAATCGAAGAAGAGGAGTTATAAATTGCAGAAGAACGAGACGAAGAATGAAAAAGGAGAGTTTGAAGATGGCGATAAAAGACATAAAGGGGATAAAGGGAAATGGAGCGGCATGATAGTACGGAATACGACCGGATCGATTGCAATGAATAACGCAAGAAGCGAAGGATAATACGAATACAAGGTGCAGGAAAATTCCTGCGACTAATTAACAACTATCTTACGGGATCGTGTTATACCGATTTAGTACGCGAATACGATTTACGTACAGCCGGTTAATCGAGATCGATTCTAAATAATCGTTCTTTTAACATTTTTCAGAAGTTTGTATTCTTCATATATTGGTATACGACATAAAAAGGAAGAAAAAGTATTTATATTTCAATGGATCTTGCGATCTTTTGTCGATCGAGTTATGCGTAATAAAATCTGCTTTTCCTCCGATTTCTCTCTTTGGTAATTTTTGAGCATCTTTTTACCTTAAGTTTGTAAATATTGCTTCTGATGTATTTACTACAATTTCATTACAGCTTAGTGTTAATTTTGTATAGCTGTAAAACGATATCATAAAAATGCTGTTGAATTTAGTCGAAATAAATTCACTCGAACAATAAAGTGCGGGATTTCGAACCGGAGAACAGGCGATCAATCGTCTCGGTGGAATTAAGAAGAATACATAGATTCAACAACAAGCTGCACAATAAACGATCTAATTATCTACTCGTCGATCCTCGATGACCGCTTCCCTTCGAGAGCAAGTCATTCACACCGACCTTCCAGAGGCTCTCCAGCACGATTCGCGAGATTATTGAACCTGAATCGGCGAAGAAAACGAGATTACGGACATCGTAGCCTTGACCAAACGCGTAAATCTTCTATGTACGTACTTGTGAATGAACGAACGAATGAAACGTGCGATTCAATTCAAGATAAACTATAAGTCAAAATTGTAAAGATCAAAGATATAAAATAAGTTTGTATTTCGCGTTTTTAGTTGGATATTTTCATTCTTAATCTATCAACTCACTAAGGATCAACGAACTGCTATCATATTACGTACTATAAATACTTTAATTTGAAAGTTTTACTCTTCTTGGAACATTGATGGAAAGAAATTCCCTTCCACGCCCACAAGGTGATAGAGTATCATAAAGCTATCGTCAAATCGATCTATTTAACCAATTTAGAAGTTTCTCTAATAAAAGTCTTCTACTTTTGGAGTATAGTTTATTTTTCGAATGAATCGCAGAGAAACAAACCACAAGGAAGAATGAATGAATTCTCCATGATGATGTAAGCATTGAAAACAACTTTTTTTTGAGATTGGAAAATTCATAGCAAACTATGGGAATATCTACGTTTCATAATACTAGATTGCTGCATAGATTCTACTTTATATATGTAAACTATCGATGTTACGATAAATGTAATATTCCTGTGTATGTCGATTAATCTGCAAAATCCAAAGATTTAGAAATTAACATCTGATTCAATAGCTAGGTATAGAGGCCAAGTATCGATTCATTTCTCACGTCGTTATTTATCATTTGTTCGACGAAATATTACAAACGATCCTTTCTCTTCTTTGTCTTAATCGTCTCGAGGAAAATATAAAATAATTGTCATTGATATACGCGATTAATCATTTTAGTCGCGAGTTGAACATAGCCTTAAAAGTTTTAAGATCTTTTCGTTTATCGAGATAAGAGGTAGAACGAAACGTAACGATTCGAGCATCTCAGCAGGATCAAATTACGATTAGAGGAAACTGGTTGGTAATCTCGAAACACCGTTTGAGAACCACGGGTCGCACTGAGAGGAACTGATTAAGAGGTATTATTTTGCATCGCTATCGAGCAACTATGCACGCTTAAGGGTCAGAGCAGGCCATCTTAAGCCGCAGATAAATGTAAAAAATAAGGCGAGCATACGCGAAGGGAGCGAAAGGTCGGATTACTCGAGTCCGTTCGAAGAATCCGTTTCGAAAGCAGACGTTTCGTGTTCTGATGATCGAACATCACATAACAATGGAATAAAGTTGGGCCGATACGTAGGTAGAAACACATTTTCAGATTAATTACCGGAAAAAAATATACGATTCAAAGCCTGTAAATCAAGAATTTTGTAAAACTAATTTTTTCTCTTATCCATAAATTATTTCTTATTTTTTATTTTATCTAGAATTTCTAAATATAAACTTTTATTTACAATAAATTTTGACAAAGATTCATTTTTCTGCTTATATATGGTCCGCTCTTTCGTTTTCTTTTATTTTTTTCTTTTTTGGAGGTTTTCTATAATAAAGAGAAAATCAGAACTAGCTTCAGTTACAGACAGATATATACTTTTCGTACTGTACTAATAATAATATTATAGTATAATATATAGTAATATTGAAGCCAAGGTCCTTTCGATATTCCTATGAATAAATCAATAGACGTTAAGAATAACATAAATGTTGCACAACAGAGAATATATTATGAATAGGGGTTATTAATGTTATCTGTCCCCAACATGACATTTCAACGACACACTCGTTTTAGATATTTTTTGAATCTTCTTTTACAGCAAAAAGTAATGACGACGTAAAAGCAATGGAAATACGAATGAATTTTTCAAGAAGAAAAAGAAAGCGCATTATGTAATCGACTGTCCGTTGCAGTAATATATTTTGTTATTGTAACATTTATCTATTCAATTTGATGGTTCATTCGATTCTACTTTCTTTGCTAATTAGGAAAGTTTACTTTGATCTTCGTCAGTCAAATTATCTTTTCCAATAAATTGCCAATAGAATATCTTGTTAAAATGATGATTAGCTCCTAACAAGAAATTTATAAATACTTCAAGCACAATATTCTACTACAATTTTATATGCATAATTTACCATCTTCTTATTAAAAAATTCACAATTTATACGTATCTACTGTATTTTGAGGAATATTACTCTCAGAAATACAATTTAGATACTATAAAATATTTACAGGAATGAAGAATCATTGAAATAATGTTTATTAAACGATTTAGACGCAAATAGGTCATGTATATCCACATGAAAGTGAAATCAAAATGTAAATATTGTAAGAAACCAAACATCGAATTGAGAGTTAACCTTTCGCGATCTTGTTAATTAATCGCGTCCGATTAATTCCAATATCGTTCGTTTTTTTCCGAGAGAACGAGATATCAATTACTTGTGATATTGTACATAAATACATACCATTTAAATTTGAAATAATGTGGCACCATAAGTTTATTTAAGAATTACAAAATCACATGTTATAAAATTTATCTTTTTTTTTTTCTTAGTACAATAGAAGTGAGAAATTGTAAAAGAAATCCTTCGCAACTGTACTTCCTATTCGGCCGCAAGAAATAATAATAAAAAGCGTCATTGATCGTGAACCACAAGCATCGTTACAGATAAAGACCTCTTGTTAGATTACTTTGATCTGGATAACACGTGGAACTTCAGAAAGAAATTATCAACGCTAACGCAAGAGTGGAAAGAGACAGGAGTAATATCGCAATGGTAAATTTTAACACGTGTTTTTTATTTGCTTAATATGCAAGGAAAAAATTCCATCAATTACGATTACACGACTATATCTCTCAAACGACAAAGAGAAGTTACGTAAATAGTAAAACATGGATGTATTTTAAACGATATAGTAGAAAAATATAAATATTTTATCAACTAATATTTTCAACAACAAAGGAAGCGTATGGTTTCAAATGTATTTACAAATAAAGAAAAAAGAAATTTCTCCAATGATCTTTGTTTGCCGATAAAGAAGAACGAGCGATGTAACTCGATAATTTATACAATTTTTCCAATCTATTTTAGGAAATCACTCGGTACACACTTCCTCGAATCTCGATCGGTAAACATTCAAACATGCAAACGCACAAAAAATAATGGCCTTATGTCGAAGAAACATGGTCGATCGTGATAAACGTACAAAGTACGGATAGTCGATGATTCGATACAAACACCAACGGATAAACCGTTTAAGTCAATATTAACATATATGTAGTATTATGGTGGAAGAACAATCAAACTCGACAGTGATACACAACTATACAAACCATTTCTTTTTATCGACAGTACCAAAGTTTAAATACACGACTCGATGTATACCGGTTAATTTAAAAAATAGTTTTTTCTCCGTGATATGATTTATTACAATTGCTAATTTAGTATAGATGATGTTGCACTTTTTAAGCCATGCGAAATAAATCAAACGTACAAAAAGATATAAGAAACGAATGAAGAAATTTTAAACATATAACCGCTTCTAACACCTCTTCCTAATATTACTTTTTAAGACATTACACCTCGTATTTTTTCTCGGACTTTGTTTCACTCGTTTCCCATAACCACCGAAACGTACATTGCATATATTAAAACATGATTCATCAAAATATTACGTTATACGCACGTTATCGCAATCTCGTGGTTCACTCAAGCGACGAAACTATCCGTTTCGGTGCGTTCAATAATCCGGTAAGCAATATCGATCCAACGTTACATCGTTGTGATATGAAAGGCAACAAACGGATACGACGAGTAAAAGACGAAGATGAAACGTGGTATGCATGTATGTACGTTTGCTTATGGAACAAAGCGAAGAAAAGATTAGGATACGGTAGAAATGTTCAATTCCCGTGTAAAATAAACTGGTCGCGGATCTCGTGCACGTTCTCGTGTCCAAAATGGCTGGTCGCTAAAATTAGCGTCGGAAGTATACGAAACGATACCAGATAGAACATCGGCGATCGCTACTATACCATGTTTCCACTCACCTTGACGTCGCAGAAAAGTCATATAAAATGGTATCGCCCTGCTGGACGGCCGCCTTCTAGCGTGAAAATTGAACGGGTGTTCGTAGGTGTATCGACACAGATGGATCGCCCTGTCGGGTGTACCCCAGTGTCTCGTTTTACGTCTTTCAACGATGTCGCCTACGAAAGTCGGTCGTTGAAACGGTCAGTCGCGTAAACGTGACACCGTGATGATATTTCTGCGTACTCTCTATCCCTTTTCCTGTTCGATGACAAGTATCCCTGTTGTCAAATGGCTATTTGCTTGTCGATTCTTTGCAAAGGATTGCGTGCTGTGCGTAACTTTATCGCTTGAGACGTGCACACGAAACGTTCCGGCTTCTGAGACGGCTACTATCTGAATACAACTGCAAACGAAACGATCCTCGAAACCAGGGCCGTAAACGTCAGTCGTGAATTCCCGCGACTGATATTTGTGCCGCTACATAATCTTTTTCACCAAAGAATCCAGTCAGAAGAGGTAAATAGAACCATATGATCGAAATCTAGGGAAAACGGAGTTGAATTTATAATTGAGGTTGAATTACGGTCGTATAAGCTATGGTTTGAACGATGAATGATACAAATGATAAAAACTAAAAAATGATTTTTTTAAGTGAACACGTATATTCTTTGTTGAATAGAGCTTTAAACGTTGTAAATGTTATAAGTAAATTTAAAATAATAAGCGGCAAATCAAAACCAATATTGCAACTTTTCAATTGTAAAATACGGAGTGTGGCAGATCGCGTGATATTAAACTAAAGTAAATTAAACTAAATTGAAAATATAGAATACAATTGGTTCGTTTTCAAAAAATCCGCATTTAAAAATTCATCGAATACGCGTGTAACGAACTAATTTTTGATTGAACATTTTCCAACTCAAATTTTTCAGGAAGGAAACCGGAAAAGCTTTTGTACACTTTTTACTTATTTTCACATATAAAATAATCTTCTGTTCGGTTGTACATACCTAGTTGTGATAAAATAAAATAAAACGTTATTTTTTCGAACATTAATTTCCTAAATTGGAAAATCGAATACATTTGTCCACATTGAGCTATACTGAACAAATACTTCCGTTACAATGTATCAAGCAAATATATTAAATTTAGCAGGTCAGTTTAAATATTTTCTCCAATAATATAAAGCTGTCCCTGAAGATTATAATTTGCTAACGACTAATCAGCCAATAGCTGGAATACCACGTGACTAGTTGTATTTTGTATTTACTCTTACTTTGACTTTCAGGTGAGATGATACAGAATTGTTTTGAATATATATCTACATATTGCGAAGAATTCGAATCTAAGCATGCTTTTATATTTGAAAGATTTTGAAAGTCTCGGTAAATCTTTAATCTTGAATCTTTAAAGTTTCGATATGTGTTAAAAGTCTTAATAAGTCTAATAAGTCTTAATGCATTCAATATCTTGTATCTACAATCTACAATCCCTTTACTATATCCTACTTTTAATACTTTTAAGATTTACTACATACAAGTCTTTTAATATTTACATGATTTTCAATACTTTTAAGAGTTTTAAATATTGAATTGTGTTCAAAGTGATATGAATTTTTGTAGCATTCAATCGCTCAAAATTAAGATTGAAACCATCACTATTTCTACTTTTTTTAATACGTGTTTGTTTTTTATTTAATCCCTATGTGACCTCGCACATTATCATTATCAAAGATGCAATAAAAATTTCGTGGTTTCAATACTCATTCAATTTCTTAATTATTTCGATAAGAAATTCGTTGATGTTTGTCACTGAAATATTATCTTAACATATAACGATGTAAAAATTTATTCACTATATGAATGCAATTGAAAAAGACTTTTGTTTGCTTATATGAGTATAAAAAATAACCCAATTCGGATTGATTTAAAGAAACAATAATAATACAGTAGTCTTGTCTAATCATAAATTAAAATGTATGCTTATAACCGATACGATATTAATATAAATTAATTAATATAAAACCATGTGTATAAACAAGTATACCTTTAACAGATATTTTTAGTATTAAATTTTAATTTTTCAGTCACAATTAAAAACTTATCAATGACAAACTTATTGGTGACTTTTTTGATGTTATAGTTATAATTATAATGCCTAGTTTTTTCACAAGTACATATTTCACAAGATTGTCGTCAAAATTAAGTATACGACTTATAGATAATTTATCAAAAAATTTTCTTATCTTACAAGTACAGAAGTAAATATATGTATGCTTCTGAATATACTGATGCAATGTTTGATAATAGTAATTGTGCTGATCACCAACATAACCTCAATGTTAGTGGAAAAAATAGTTGTGCACATGACGCGTCTTAGGATTCTTGTTAGAGGTATATATGTTCGTTAACAACTACTAGTATTCGTAGTATTGATTAACATAATAAATAAACTGCAGTAAATGTTATAATATAGATAATATTTAACAAGGAAATCTTTGACGCTTAAGAATAGTAAATTTATAAAGTTGTTGGCTGTTGTTAATTTTTGGTTTGTTAAAATCTATTAACAAAAATGACTTCGTCGTTTACTTGCATCACATGCCGAGTAGCATTCAGAGATTTAGATATACAGAGACAACACTACAAATCAGACTGGCACAGATACAATTTAAAAAGAAAAGTGGCTGAACTACCTCCTGCATCCATGGAAGAATTTCAGAAAAGAGTGATTGCACAAAAGACCAAAGGTTACAAAGAAAAGGAAGAAGGAATAATAAGTTGTAAAATATGTAAGAAGAATTTCAACACAAGAAATCAATATCAAAATCATTTATTATCAAAAAAACACAAGGAGAAATGTGCAAAACAAAATGTTCCTTTTGAAACTGAAAGTGAAAATCTTGAAAATAATACTGGTCCATCGTTTGGTTCTGTAATTAAGAAAAATGTGCAAGAGGAAGTTTCTGTAAAACAACTAAGTGAAGATATGGAAGTAGATTCTGATATTGAATCTATAAATTCTGACGAATGGATAGAAGATACTGAAAATCCAATCACAAATAATAATTGTTTATTTTGCAATCATCATAGTAGATCATTGGTACGCAATCTAAAACACATGACAATTGCACATTCGTTCTTTGTACCAGATCCTGAATATTGCACAGACATTAAAGGTTTACTTGTGTATCTTGGAGAAAAAATTTTTGCTGGATACATGTGCATTTGGTGTAATGATTCTGGTAAGTTAAATTTGTATTTTTATAATTATAAAGGAAGTGGCAAGCTAATTGTGTTTGTTTATAATAAATTAACAGGAAGATGTTTTCAAACCGTTGAGGCTGCTAGGGCACATATGATAGATAAAGGTCATTGTAAAATGTTGCACGAAGGAGATGCATTAGCAGAATATGCAGAATTTTATGATTATTCATCCAGCTATCCTGATGCAGAAATTGGTGATCCAGATGCAGAGGTTGAAATACCAGAATTAGATGGTAGCGATTACCAGCTAGTATTACCATCAGGAAATATTATTGGTCATAGATCTCTGTTCAGATACTATAAACAAAGCTTAAATCCAAATAGTGCAGTTGCAGTATCAAAGAGTACAAAACTGCGTAAAATACTGTCACAATATAGAGCTTTAGGATGGTCAGAAACACAAAAAGAGGCAGTTGTAAAAAAAGCGAGAGATATCAAATATATGGAAAGAGTACAAGCAAAATATTCTACACAATTGCAATTTAAGGCAAATAAGCTGCAAAAACATTTTAGACCTCAAGTGAACTTTTAAGCTTTTCTTGAGTCACATGTATAAATGTTCCTGTAAGACTGTATTCATTTTTAAACTATGTAAATTATATGGAAAATTTAATTGTTAAGCATGCTGCACTGCATACTTATACATTCATTGTTAACAAAAAAATTACATATATATTTGAAAAATTCGTATTTAATATAGCTTAAAATTATTTTAAAGGATTATTAGACATTAGTCATTATGAAGTGTAATGTTTATTTGGCGGATACTTTTACAAAATAATTTATAATATATTTTCGTAACATGTAACACCAATAAAAATAATACTTCTCGTGACTTTATTCTATATTCATGTGGACCCATCCAGTTATTCCTGTAATCATTAGCTAAATTACCGTTTTCGATAAATTTTTAGACATGGATCAAGAAATATTCCATGTTCTGTTAGTTTCTCATGATAGCTGCAAAAAAATGACTGCACAATCGAAGACTTCAAACATTTCGGTACTATGTACGTATAATATACTTTCAATTTACCATCAGTGAACTGTAGAATTGTAAAAGAGAGTTAACAATTGTTAAACTATCACATTCTTGACATAGGGTTTCTATTATGATACTATCGTTGATATATATTCACATTTCTTTGCGATACACGGATACACGAATTTCTTTTCATATATCTTTTACTATGCAAACCAGAGCGATTCGTTTTATTTTGAATTAGCAGAATGCAGAACAGTGGTCCAAAGAAGGAAATGTTAAATGGATCTTTTCATTCTTGTATTTGTCAACTCAAGTATTATTGTAATATTATTACTTAATATTATCTTTTTTCCCGTCTTAATAATGGCACACCATTCAGAACACCGACAAAGGGCAATAACCGATGCCTCAAATTATTAATACTTTTTAAGAAAGACATACGGTTCGCCCTGTTTATAGATATATTTCATAAATGCATCTTTAAGACAAACATACATTAGAGACCTGTTATTGTCACACAACGATACACATAGTTTACACTACTGCTCTTTCGTAAAATCTTTTTCTGGTTATTAAAGATTTCTCAAGATTAACGTTAACTCTCATTTTGGTTTCTATTAGACTTTCAATTTTTAATCCAACACCTTCACCAACAACTTTAAAGCTTGATGGGGAGGGGCCGGTCTGATTGATTCATCGAGATCCCTGTACAGAATCGTCGCCTCTACTTCAAGACCATGCTTGTAGCATACCTTCTGCGAATATATTCCCGTTGCATCAACTTTAAACACCTGTAAACATACAACAATTTCAACACTATATTTATGGGATATCTTCGAATGCACACAGACATTTACATACACTTCGTACGAAGTACACTGCGTGCAAAAATACCTCTCGAGAAAGTAACGAGTGCATTGCAATTTTACATCTTGATAAACGAAAATCATCCCATGCATATTAATCGAAGAACATGCTGAAACAAAAGTAAAATGTGAACTTCTTACCAAAACGGCCACGCCTCCACGCACGATCGCGTTGCACATATATATACGAATAAATACATTGAATCTATTCTTTAACAAATTTGCAACTTTACGTAAATTTCTTCATGTTATTTTACGATATTAGATTTAATAAATAATTTGTTTGTCATTTACATAAAAAAGCATTACTCAGTACATAGATGTTAGCAAATTATAATTCAAATATGATGGATTGCCATAAAATTAGTACAAGCTTCCGGCAGGGAATGGTAAAGGTCACGGAGTATACAATAGTACGATTCTAAAGAAATTTTTCATCGAACTTAAAATTGCATGCTTCCACAACATTTATCATACAGAGTTATAATTTTGTGAAGAAAGTTACTATAATTACGATGATAAGGATGAAATATGATTTAGGATTATACCTTGAAACCAGCGGTTTTAGCGATTTCTATACTGTCTGCCATCAGAATGCTCGCCAGACCTTTCCCACGGAAGTTCTCATCGATACTGAGGATTCGACACTCGAATAACTCGTCGACATTGTACTTGTAAAAAAGATCTACTTTCTTGTTAACTTTGTACAGGAGTCCGAATATTATTTTGAATTTTTCATCTTTCAATTCTGCAAGGCGACGTTCAGCTTCTTCGCGCTCTCCCTTCTTCAGGATACCATTCAATGCCATACCAGCTATCTGATAGGACAGTACTTATGATCGGCAATGAACTTAACGTTCAAGGTCCATACATATCGTAAGAAAACCTTCCCTCGTCAATGAAATACTTATAACGCACAAAATAAATTCACAAGTTGAGCAACAGTACATAATCATAATCTTTTTATTGTAAAAAAAAAAGAAGGGTACGACATTCGTTTTTTTAAATTCAGCTTACCATTCCATTTTGATCCACCAGCATCCTCGAGTATCCCTGCTTTAAAGTGAGTAGACAATGTCTTTCCAGCTCGAATTGGCTCTTCCCTTTTTCGCATAGTCCTACCGCGTGATTCAACGGTTCGTCGGAGAAGAAATTCCATTTCAGATGGTTAATTGCATCGTCGAAACGATTTTCTGGAACACCCACGACCTTTAAATCATCGGACGACATCTTTGGGGTGGTCACGGCACGAATTTTCCGCGCACTGAAAGGATTTTCTACGCGCGCACTACCCTTAGTAGGGAGAGCTGACTCATATGGGAAAAGCTCCATATATTGATTGACCCAGTTCAAGAAATTTACTGGCTATAATGATTATGCATCCTTCTTAATTATTTCTAATGTGAAATTCGCGCTGATCATGTTCCAATAGTACCCATACTTTTTGATAAAGAATAAGAAAATAAACATATTGAATTTATGTTCTTGGGTATCACTGGAATACATTGTTAGAAAGAAACATGTGTTTATTGTTTAATGAAAACCAGTGATGTTTTCACAAATTATATGAAATTAACAGACAAGTATTTCTGATTATCATAGAGGGAATTGAGTATTGGCGAACAAAAAGAATACAAACATAGAAATGAATATATGTGTATATATGTATATGAATATCTTTATTCTTCATAAATTTTTACTAGATAATTGATTCTATAATCTTCCGTAATGTTGCTGTTGCCGCAAATTGATCGCGTAAAATTATATCTTTATCAATATAACAATATGAGTACATTGTATGCACCAAATACAGTTTCAACAAATATCGAGTCAATAATATACAATTGATAAAAAATATTAATAACATTTTTCATTTATTATATCATATTATAATGATATATTGTAATTAAAAAATGTTAGTAATACCATAAACACATTATCATCTGCTTGTACAGATGTTTCATATTTTTATAATACAATCTTCTGTATAATATAGCTATCTACTGTGAAATTAATATTGTCCAATGATATTTGTGAAAGGACTAAATCTATTCTCATGCCTTGTTGGACTCATTCTTTGACACATTCATTCAGAATTAAAACATATTTTTTTAATACTTCAGAGTGTGAAAACATGTTGTGTACAGTGTTTAAAATAAAATATCATCGTCTCCTTCATCTAGAATATTCGCAGTTTCTACATATTCTCTGCCAGAAGCTATCATCTCTGCCCTAGCTGCTTCAGCCTGTGAAACAGTTTAAGCATTTTAAAAGATACCTGATCAAAAAAGATGGAATGGGATTATTTTTAGAATATAAATCTTACCTTTGCTTTTATTTGTTTCTTCTTATCCTGAATCTTTTTTAATCGATAGAACTCTTCTCTTTCCAATTCATCCAGCTCAGAAATTATATAAGCAAGAGTTTTTTCAATTCTTGGGATGATAACATGTTCAATGGCATTTACACGGCGGTTTGTGATTTTAATAACTTCATCCAAGGTTACAAAACTTGTTTGTAAAGACGCTAATTCCACTAATAACTTCACTGCTCTTTGATAATTCTTTTTCAATTTTGCCAATTGCTGGCCACCTCTTGCCAAACCTGCTAACTCATAGGTATCTGTACCATCTTGATAGGACTCAAACACTGGAAGATTAACACCAGCAACATTATCTTTCTTAGATCTAATTTTAATTTGAGCTTTTGTCACATTCTGAAGAACTACTTGATTGAAGTCTCCAGTTGCAAACTTGGCTTCAGCCAATGAGAAAGCTGCCTCTTTCATTACTTCTCCCATAAGAGTTTTTGTCTACATATAGAGAAGAATAAAATTGTTATAAAAAAAGAACAATCATTCATACAAATAAGTGTCTTTTTGTACCTCAATAATTTTACCCAGAATTAATCTAAAACGCATTTGCAATGCATCTGCTTTCTTTTTTAACAAACCATGACCCTTTTGTGCTCCATGTAAACGGGATTTCATTAACATTTGCGCTCTGAAAAAAAAAGATAAAAGAATATAAATTCTGTGTTATAACATTCATAGACATTATTATCAATATAATAAAAGAAGTAAACAATATGTACACTTGCCATCCTTGTATAACAGTTAAAGACTACAATCTCGATTTATAAAAAAATACTTACATGTTAATAATACGAATGTATGAGAAATATAATTTAAACGTTTTAAATAAATAGGAATAGGGTTACACCCATCTTATGATGGATGATAACAGACTCAGAAAATTTGGTAATTAAAGAGAAAAGATATTAAATAAATGAAAAATAAGAACCACTGAAAGAATAAAATAGAGTCGTATAATTTGAAAGGGAAATACTCACCCCCGAGAAGGGAAAATTGCAAGTTTATCCTTTCCAGACATAGTTGAGAGAACTATCAAGCAGACAAGAATGAAACTGATCAGCTGACTCGTAGGACCGGAAGTTTGAAGCTGTATATATAGTTGCGCAAAAATTAGCGCGTAATTTTAAAATTAGTAAAAGGATGAAGAAAAAGGAATGTTTGATACAGTGGGTATATGAAACAATTGAAAAACAAAATGTCGCAACATTAACATTAGTACATAAGTTTGGAAGTATGTTTAACCAAAATTTATAATATCTTAAACTTAATTTAAATAAAGAATGAAATAAGGGAAATAGAAAACAAAAATCTTCAATGGAATATAAGTACCATACCTCCTACTCATTTGAAGAAATGAAAGATTGTTTCATGCAACGATTAATAAAAGAAAATCGTTGTTTCCGTATTAGCGACAGTAAGTCAAATAACACGTTTAGAATAGATGTTTGCGCTGTCAATCCACATAACACACGTAGAAGTTGCTGGCAACCTGGAATAATAAGAAAAGCCTCCGAAGATATTCTTATGAGAATGAACATTAATCGTCTTTGGATATAGGTTTGTATGTATTCGACATAAAAACGAGAAATGAACGCTAAGTGGGAAATCTCTATTCCAGATCTACTTATTTTGGTAAATAACATTATTAATTTTATGAAAAAGAGAATGATTCATAAATCAGATATTTCTAAAGATTTTATACTAAATAAAGCAGTTCATGATGCTACGAATATTTTACTAAGACCATATAGGCCAATGGAATCAACCTCAAATACCTATGAAAGTAGATATGAAGCAATCAATCATATCAAAGACAAATGGATATCACATTCACAAGATTTTTTATTAAGAATGGCAACAATTGCCTGGGACTTTTTGAATATTTTAAATATGTTCCAAAGTAATCTGGTAAATCGAAACATAAAAGAAGACAATCAAAATAATGATGTTTAAATGTTAGAATCAATGTATTTTTATGGTGCAGCTTCTAGTACTGATGTGAATTGACAGCAATATAATGGGGAAGAAATAAGTATTAACTGCAATGTAATTAATATAAGTATTTTTAATAAAAATATACAAGTCAATTTTGTACAATATTTTACAACAGGGACAATTGTCCAGGTTTCAACACTTGTCTTACATTCATATTTATTCTAGCTTCAGAAATGTAAGCTTTTGCTTTGATCCAATCACCCTCATTCCATATACAGTGCTGATTATTATCATTTATTTCTACATCATCCCATGGTGCATCAATGGTTGGTAAAATTTTTGGTACACCATGGTACCTTAGACGGGACTTTCCAGACATCACTATTATATCTCCACTCCGTAAAAACATTGCATTAGCTGCATCCTCTTGTGTAAGTCCTCCAATTAAAAATATTGCAGTTTGACCAAAACTTATAGAGAATAAGGGTGCTTCCACATTAACTTCAGAATGATCTGTATGACCCGCTAAAGTCGAATTCATTCTATAATAATTAATAATTGCTGCTTCAGCCTTAAAATCTTTAAAACCTAATGTTTGTGCTAAAAATGAGGTCAACAAAGACATCTCAGTAGGCATTTTTGTCCTGGATGTTTCAGAATATAATTTTGTATCCCAGTTATGGTGGTACCCAAATGTTGCCCATCTTAATTTTGGTAATAATTCTTTACCTTTATCAGAGTTTCTGTAATTGATATGGCAAACATATTATTATTATAGTATATGGTATACTGCAAATATATTTCTTTAATATCATCATATTGTATCTTACCCAAAACATATATCCCACCAATTTTCGTCTTTGTTTAAAACATTATGAGCATCTAAGTTTAATTTATGTGGCTTTCTAGAGTACTCTTTCAAGCATTTTATAATCCAATATCGTTGTCCGTATGTCGTAAACGGATTTTTTATAAAAATAAGCCCTGGAATATTTCGAAGTTCAAAGATTTCCCAGTCTTTTACTGGTCTTAATCCCAATTCATATTCGCATCGTTCATCAAGTAACCTCTTCCTAAAATCAGTAACCTAAAAAGTATTAAGAATTTATGTACGTAAAGAATAGGGTTCTCATAATTTGTTACATACTTTGTTATAATCGGGATTATTCAAATCGATTACATCTTTTAAGTCTGGATAAGGTTTTCGACTTTTATAATATTTAAAACTATCTTTGAACATTACTTCGAATTTCGAATCATCGGCGCTGCCATGTTTGCTGGTTCGCACATGTGCCGATAGATGACGCTGCTTTATTCGTCAATTGGATCTGTGCAATTTGAAAGTAGATTTTAACGCAGATTCCTAAGCGAGATAGTGCTAAATGCTTAGGATGTTTGAATAAGAATGTCATTTTGACCAGGTTCGCGATGGTGACAATCGAAGGTATCGGTTCCCCTATTCTAAATCACCGGATTGCAACTTTCTCTCGATGTTCACGAAAACAATGACGTTTTTACTACGACCAGCCCCAACACATCTTGTCTAACCCACAAGTAAGCAATCGAAGATGAATCTATGATGTGACATGTGACTAATTGTAAGTACCGTGCAGAAACGATCGATGAGTGGACATGTGGACAGCGCATTCTGCATTACGATTATTCGACTCGTTTAGCATAATACCATCATCGTCGTATGGGCATTAATAGCCAGATACATATCGAAAATGTCTGAGCTTCGAGCAATCTTTTTTCTTACCGTGCCCAACCCCGTCCCCTATCTGTGTACGCACACGTTAATGGACTGTGACTAATTTTAGAGTGTAATTTTCGCATAATAACACTGCCGGGAAATCTATGATTTCATAGAAGCGAAGAGAGGCACGACAGCCGACTTCAAGGCTTTTCGAAAGCTTCGTGCAAATTAATAGTGCGCACCACGTTAATAATCGTCCATTACCATCGCTCCTATTCTCCATAAATTCCACCCACTCACCTAGCCCGGTCGCGAATAATTGTTCACCTGTATCTCAAAGAATACGAGCGAACCTTGTTCCAGTTATTAAACTGGATCTTGGGTTCAACCACTTCACTGATCCTGCTGGATTACATGTCTACTTACCACGTTGACAACCATCGGTGTCACCGGTGAAACCGGGAATATCAGAATTAATTAATATTAGATATTTCAGAATAGTTAAAATAACTAATTTGTTCTTTTTTTTTTTTGTAGAAATTTTATATTTACAATTTTATATTTTATAATTACAATTTTATATTTACAATATTTGGGAATCTTCTATGATAGTTTGTAAAATAAATGGGCAAAGGCTTGTATCATATTTCATTTTGTATTCTTTGGTATAAGGGGTAGTTCTAATGTTAAAGTATATAAATTAAAAAAAGTATCATATTCGAAAAATTCGTCACTTTTTATTATTATGGTAACAATATAGATTGTTATACATAAATGCAGCATAAAGCGCTTAAACAACATTATTCTTTTACGAACACGTATATTATAAAAATTCACCGGGCAGTCAACGCGTTATCAATCATTATCACACTATAATTATTTTATTTATAATATTGTCAATTATAGTTAGATTCAAAAATTGCAAGAGAGCATCTAGATTCGTATCATAGTAATAGGTGAACAATGTTGAAAGTATAAATGAAAATGAATGGAAAGAATCGACATAGGTAGAGCGGTAACACGCGAATACGAATATACCGGTGCATTAAGGGCGCGCGTATTCTCTGACAGTTTCATGTCAACAAATGTCGTGCCCGCGAGTCGCGCCCAGCCGTAAGCCAGGCCTGCACCAAGCAATCGCGGCGTATTCGCGAGATCGGCCAATCACGCACGTCTGTCACGTCATCAACGACCAATCGCGAACGCTCCTCATGACGACAGTCGCTAAATATAGCTCGTATATATCTAGGCCGGTCGCAACCGCGAATTATCCATAGTCGTGCGTCGGCAGCCGACGGAGAAGGACGGTGTGGGGCGTATCGGGACGCTGCATAGTCGTTCGCAACTGTAAAGGTAGGACCCGTACACGCACCTAAAACAAACCGTCTTCTCTGCACGTGATAAAGCTCTTTGTAGGTCGAGTCGGCTATTCTTGTAATATAATTTGAGGGCTGCAATAAGGTGTATCGAGGCTGCGGTAGTAATTTTATTAGACCTCTTTTAAATTGTCAAGTATGTTCGAACCGGAGGTACAGTTTACGTTACAACGTTAGTGACATTTATTTGTCGTTTTATCCGTACTAATGCGTATTTTAAAGATATCTTTTTTGATAGCCCGGGTGTTTGCGAAAAGCCGAACATATTTAAAAGATCATCGGTTGATTTCTTTATCATCGGAATTCGGAAAGAATGTTGCCATGAAACAGATGTCAAAATTATCAGTAATGTTCCAGTAATATCTTTCGAGGAATACAACGAAAATCGAGTTCGCGAGTAGCCAAGGTCGTGCGACTACCAAGTGGAGCTTTATTACGAACATGTTGCATTATTACGACAAGAGTCGAGAGAAGAATATGTTAAACGCGGTGAAACTGCATTTACGTTCTGTAAGAATATTTCTCTCAACTCTTGTACATTTTTTTCACATAGATACGTATCATAAAGAACACATAAAATCGTGAGAAAGGTCGTTGTAGTAACTTCCTTATTTTTCTTTCTTTTTCGAATTCAATTCGAACGATTGAAACATCGCGGTAACGTTCGTGCATCGTGTTTCCACGAATATGAAGTTAGCTGTGAAGTCGATTATCGTTTACAGCGTCTACGCGATACGGATCGAAAGAGGTGCTGTAAAAATTGTTCGCAACGAAAGTTTAGTATGGTCGTGGTAGTAAAACGAAAAGTATGTCGTTTCTACGATTTGTCACGATACAATGGATCCGTTTCGAGAATTTTTCGACAGACATCGGTTCATGACACCTGAGGATGCACTCGTAATAATGCATGATTAGTGTCACGGAGAACATCTGGTGTAGTGGGGAATCTTAAATATAGCAAAACAGAACATTGGCAACATTGTCACGAATCTAGTAAAGACTATATAGTATCCTCACACGGTACCAATGCTCCTGATTGCACAATACCTTGCGTCGAACTAAACATTCAAACTACATACGCTTCGTTTTTTATTCTCTTTATTTCTTTTTATCCTTTTTTTCAATACGTTTATAATGGGACATGCAACGTCGATAAGAAAGAATCTTTGAGATTTCGCGATCGTTCGAGTATCTTTCGCACGTACGCGAATGAAAGTATAATGTTTATATTGGCATGTAAAGTGGAGTTAAGTAGGATCACAAATAACCGTAATCATAAAACCTCATATTACGACGGCTTAAATGGGGAGTGCGTTTATTATGAACGACTTAGTGTTTACTGGAAATGTATGCTCATAAGGGAACATATTTCTCCGTGGAAAAACAAACTTCATGAATACCTTAATAGTTCTGTAGTCGAACTGTTCTTTTTTTTCCTTCTTTTACTCTATGAGTATTTTACAAAAAAATATTTTGTTTTTTAACGCGTTTTTATTAATTTTGGATTTTAAATTAAATGTTGAAAATGAATTTACAAGAACATCTAACGATTCTAGAATTTTTGCCTTCGTAAATACCAATCATTTTTTCCTACCTTAATTGTTTACTTCTACATTCGTATATTAAAAAATAATTACGAAACTTTTTTCACGATTCATACGTAAACAGGCTATCATTACCAATGAAAATTATTCATTATAAACAATTATTTCATAGTGTTATTATATTTTATAAAAATATTAACAAACATATAAAAGAAGCACGAGCCACATTTCCCAGCTAATATAGATGCACAAACTATTGCACAAACAATTTGTTACATAATATTCAAATAGCACACAAAGTATATACGTTGGAATAAATATCTATCGTTATAAAATATATTTGATTGAAGTACAATGTCGTCGACGATAGCAATTATGCAAATTTAAATTTAACTAACCACAGGAGAGGAAAAGATTAAACCGCAGAAAGGAATAGTGAATGAAAAAACATATTTTGAATCGTATTTACAATCGATTCGAATCGTATCAAATGTAGAGATTCGCGCTCGCCAAGTCACGAATCTTAAATGTTTACTTTCGTTTGTAAACTTCCTTCGCGGCTGATAATCATTATACAATAATAATCTTATCTTTGCGTTCTCTATGCAAACGAGCCAATCTTCTCAAGGTGCAATCTGCTGGGCGTGTGATAATTAGCCGCAAGGTTGGACAGCGTAATAGTCGCATAACTTTTTGCACGTTGTTATGTATTTCTTCAATTTTGTTTTTACCTTCTAATATTTAATGAATATTTTCACACGAGTCGACACATTAGCAACTTGCAATGAGATTTTGTATTTTTCTGCGTTACGAGCTACGTTGAAAACCGGAAATAGTATCTTTTATCTTTTTTATCGATTTTCGAATATTATATTTCTTTTACTTTCGAGAATAATCCACCTTCCCTTTATTTTTTTCTTTCTTGAAGCAGTAATTAAATATTAGATAAAAGTATTCGATAAATACTAATTAGCTAACTCTGCCACGATAAATTTTAACAAGGTTTTAGCGGTCGCCAATATATTAGGATCTTTGAAAAAATTCAAATTTTCTATTTTAATACAAATTCAGACACCCACGTTATCTTGGGAATCATTGACTTTAGGAATCATCGAATATTAAATTAAAAGAGAAGATCCTGTTTTCTGGCCAACATTCGAAATCGAACGCCTACGTTGTTTTCGTAATCCTGAATACGAGATAGTGGACTCGTTCAAAAGATAAACAAGAAATATTCGTTAGATTAGCTAAAAAATAAACATAGAAGCTATACTTTTACAATATGCGCGCCCCTATAACATATGTCGGATCGGTGGAAGATACTTTCGGTTTTCGATCGTATTATTAGGTTGGCAACTAAGTGATTGCGGATTTTGTCAATACCGCCTAATAACAAAATCCGCAATCGCTTAGTTGCCAACCCAATAGAAAGACTAATTTCAAACAGTTGATACAACAAAATCATATTACAAGGATGACGTGTTGCATTTATCAAACGTTTAGCTTCCGTCGGAATTTTAAAGTCAATATAAATCGAGCAGTTTTAATAGTTAGATATGAAAGACGACGAAATTATAGTAATATTAGTAGAGTACATATAGCTAAAAAAGAGAAATTTCCCAAGAGATATAGCCGTGCATTATCTCGATATTTTTGAGTAATTATCTCTGGTCGGTCGACAAAGATTCTTCGTTTCTTCGCGGCCGTGACCTTACTGACATTTAATTCTTAGATCGTCGCCGACATCGAAACTCACCCATACAGGATCTACACGTGTGTCGGATAGCGTGCGCATTTCCATAACGCCGAAGGCCGTCAAATATTGCAACTAGACGAATACCTTTAGCTCTTCTGTTGTAGTTCGTCTGTTTATCTCGCTTTCATCGAGCATTTCGTTTTCCCCCTAATCCTGTCGGCTTTAAATATAATTTCACTTGCACGCGCACTCGCCATTTACATCGATTTTCTCATATCTTTGATCATTGTCTGGTATTATTTTCGTTGTGGAAATCGTTCATCGAAATTCCTCTAGTCTGACTTATAGCTTCGCTTTAGAATTCTCAACTGTGGTTCTCATCTAGGGATCGCGGAAAGAAAGTTCAAATTTCATCACGTTGATCTCGTTATCGCCAAATGTTTTCTCTTTAATTAGAAGATGTATATATTTCCGACGTTTTGAAAGCATATTTTATAAACAGAACGTCCACTTATAGTTTGATCGTAAAATTACCAACTATCGGTCCCCGTTCAAAAGTCACGGAACAAAACTTAATCAAATTCTACGACACCGATCGTTCAGTTTCAAATCTTTTCTCTTCATATAGATAGATATATATTTCTTTGTATCTTGTAGACCAACTGGGCCGTTTACGATCGAACTGAATTCCTTTGCTCTTTCGAGTTATCCAAATATCTCGACTAAATTCCGAGCAACTTTTTTCTCTTTTATTATCTTCGATCGAATGTTTGAAACTTTTGTCAATAAAAATAAATATCTCGAGCTATAAATTCAGGGATAAATTCAAAGTAAAAGACAGACAAAGTAGGCTGACTTTTTCTTTATTCGAAGATCACTCTGCAAGTTCGTGTACGTAGGATAGAGCGCGTCTTAATTGAATTTGCCGCGGTCAAGGGAAAACGTGTACTCGAATAAAAAGCTCTCGCGCGCGGTTGATTTATCGTCTAGGGATGCGCGCGCGCGTTCACGCCTAGAGGCCGCGAGTCACCTTTTTACACACAGCTGATTACAAAGTCGAGAGATGATATAACTGGATTTGCAAGTTGTCACGGTGAAAGAACGAGAGAGGTTGGATGAGGGAAAAAAGGGGACCAGCGGGGGAGGCAGGCCATTATTGTTCAAGGGCGTCAATGTACCGATTGAATTTAAAATGCTAATGCGCATCGCAGAGAAATGGCAAGAGGAAGGATTTGTACGCGAAGAAAATAGCGCGCGAGCATTCTGGTCGCGAATTATTTTTTCATCTATCGAGATCGGTTAGCTGCCGCAATACGGTTTTATTAAAACTCGCTGGGAAACTAAATTGACCAACTTTAACCGCGATAAATCGTTTAGCTCGATCGTCGATGCTTAAGAGTTAAATAATTATCATACATTCAAGGTCTTGTATAATAATTTATCAGCTAATCGTCAATTAATGGTCTAGTCAATTAATCAACTAATCGACTAATGAATAAACAAATATACAACGAATTATCGTTTATACGTTTTCATCGTTCTAGTAATTTTAGAACCGCGCGCGGTTCTAGTAATTTTTTACAATTTTATAGATCGCCGATCTCCTTCGCAATTTGTATAATTTAACAAATTTCATCCGTCGTCTAATTACGAAATTGTTAGGATTATCAGAAATTGTTGAAATTTCCACGAAAATGATTGCAATACCAAACTATATCGATCTTTGCTTAAAATGTTTGACATAAGAAAAGCTGTAGCACCGCCGTTTCGACGTCGACCGATCGAGTATATTCGTTCGTACACAGAGACAGGCGCGGAGCACTCCAGATCGCTCCGCGTTCCTTCTCGGATGAATGAATACATTGTTCGATTTGTTCGATTCGTGGGTGGGTTGGTTATCGATCCCTTTTACTCTTATCGCTGGCGGATACAATATTTCGCGCGATAAAAAGATTACACATTCTTGTCGACCGTACAAAATTATCTACATGCTTCAAATCGCGCGCTTTCTTCAATAACATACGTATATTTATATACGATTTTTCCTCATATCTTTCCTCCGATATATATTTTTGCTATTTTGTAAAACGCTTTTTTATCCGGCACAGAATTTTACGATCTTTTTTTAAACGCTTACTTTACTCGCTATATCTTTATACGATATTCTCAAACAGTCTTTTTCCCGATGTACACCTTTTACGATTTCTTTAAACATTTTTTTTTATTGACATTTTTTAAGGTGTCGTCGCTGGCTGTGGAAAAACGACATCGCTTAAACGAATTCACATAGATCGAACCTAAGTTGCGCATCCTAAGAAACGCAAAAATTCCGGTTACCTATTTACCACTCTATAGATGATATCGTTTGCAAGTATTTTTGCCATTTATACGAATATCTGCATACGCGTGTGCGATGTCTAGCCCGATGAATCGGCCATGCGATAGATAAGCGATTAACGCAGCGAGCAAAAAGAGAAGAGGCGGGAGTATATTAGTTTAATGTATCTTATCGGGATCCATTGTCGACAATGTATTGTAATTATGATACGTATTATGCATTACATAAGCGTTTCCACGCGAACAAACGATATACAGTCTGGTTTCTTTGCCGTTGGACTTTCCGATCGGATCCATTGTATTCGTCATTTTTCCAAGATGATATAGTTTATTGAATTTCGTTTTTTAACACCGTGATCGAAAGTATAGTTGCGCGTCGAAATACCGATACTCATTAACAGCGCGAAATAAATTAAAGGCAATGGGAGTTTCACTTGTGGAAAATTCAGCGCGTTATAATCGCGTAATATCGTAATCGGCGAAAAGATTAAAATACGGCGATTGAGTGGCACTGCAGTTAATTAAATTCGCAATAGGACGCCGAAAGGGTGAAAGTCGTAAAATCGTGGCAGTAAAAAGCGTCTTAATAATTCCGAACATAAACGTAAGTTAAAGGAATATAAACGTGGAGTAAATTGAATATTTATGTGAATTTAAAGTTATCGCTATGTTAATTGTACTGCAGAATTATTAAAGACGGCCATGAGAATAGCATGTTAATTACGATGGAAGTTCCTATTTTAAGCAGCAGTCGTTTAGGTTACGTCGATGCCATATGTTATAAAACTCAATTACAACCAAGATTATTGGTAGTAATGCTGTACAATAGAAAGGAAAATCGAGGAACTTTGTGGAAAACAGGCTCGCGTAAGACAGAATGACGCATCGAGTAAATTGTATTGAAAGCTTTAGTTCTAAATTTGTTAATAACAGCTACCTTCGAATTAACAATTGTAATATCTCTTAAAGAACTTTGCTCTTGTTGTATTCGTGGATGAAATCGAAATTTCATAATGCTACGATCATTTGGCTAGAAAATTCTATGGTTGGAAAGAGTATTTGCGTATCATTGCGGTCGTTATGATATTTACTGATTAATTCTACTAATTAATTAATATATTCGCAGTCTTTATAAGCGTTAAAATATTAAATATAAAATATTTAGTATAAAATACTTTGATAAACAAGTGTATAGTCAACGGTATACTTAGCTAATGAAATTGTGAAATTTGCAAAAAGTGAAAGTCAGGCAGATTGACTCGAGGGAGCTTCGTATATTGTGCAACGAGCTAATATGTTCAAAGCGGGAAAAACGAACGATCACGCGAGTCGGCGGCTCTTTTAATGGGACAAATTCTACGAGGAATCGCGTTTCATCGGGGTAAGGGCAACGATGTACGATATTCTGCTCGTAATTCATCGCAAACGAGCGGCAACAAATCTGTGTCACTTTAGAGATCAAAGCGAGAAGTCGAAGTCTTACAATGCGGCCGCTTCTTCTTAAATCGTATTTGTCGGAACGAGCACCCGGAACAGTTGTAAATAACTGCGTGTAACGCGCGACAACAATTCTAAGCAGAATTACCGGCCCCGCATTTCGCACACGAATACACGTATCACAGAAAGCGAGAGTAATTTATAATAGCAAAGAAACCACGATAACCCTAAAATCTTGACGTCTTTATCTCTGTGTTGCGGAGTGCCGCGTCCATGACATTTATTAATTTCGTTTTGTTCTTTCGTTTATGAAAAGGACAGGTTTACGACGACCAGTGTGTTACGTGTCAATTAGATGTTTCTTGAATAACTGCAGAGTATTGCTGCGTTTTATTGTACGTTACGTTTCGGCGGATGAACGTAGAAAGTGGTGTGTAGCAATGGAAGTTCGTAGATGCGGCAGACGCGCTTGTTGCTACGTTGTTTCATTTTCGCAGATGGGGACCGTGTTTCTTGTGATTACGAGATCGTGAATACTCGTAGAAATTCGTAAAGGGACTTGGTTATTTTTACAAAATGTCAGGACGAATTATCTTTTAAAGTTAATCTCCAGTTTGACAAGAATTTCGATATTAAGAAGATTTGTCGAAGCGCGAACATTTTGAAAACCAGTATGGATCGCGATAGAATCACGATGATAAATCGTTTTCGATAGAAGTCTGACTTTACAGAAGTAAATAATCGCCGTTACCATCGTTTTCGTTCTTCTTCGTCGCTCAACGCGGTGCCATAAAATATCGTCGACGTATGGAAGTCTGTAGGACTTCTGCCAGCGTCCATTACATAACCATCGATGGCTGAGAAGCCGAAGGAAAGAGGAGGATGGGAACACATCCTTAGGATTTCAAAGGCTGGATCGCGCACGTGCTCAGCGATCCTAAATATTCGAGTTGGCTCTGTCGCCTGAATATTTCGCAGTTCCACGAAATTTCCCTCGGATTTAGGTCTTCAAATGAACCAGCTTGCTCGAAGAAAGACGAAGATACAACGGAGTTGCTGCATTCGTCGAGATACAGGTCTCTCGTCTCTCGTTTCTCTCTCTCTCTCTCTCTCTCTCTTCTTTCGTAAATTTACACACCGCTGAAATCCGGTGCAAACGCGCTATTCGCTGTTTACGAGCGTCGAACGAACTGTTTTCTTCGATGCCTCGTCTCGTTTAAGTGGGTAATCGTTTCTGGGTGAAAACGAGAGACTCGTTCCAAGAAATAATCGCGTTCGAGTTCGTTGCATCCTTGTCGGCCAGCTTCTATCCGCGAGTTCTGTCCGCTTTCAAAGCGGAGATTGAAGATCGAAGCGCGTTTGATGATCCTCGTAGGTCATCGGCAACTATTTTTGGGCTAGGCTGTGGTATAGCTTGTTTTAAGTGTTTCCTGATACTGAACCAAGTAAATCGGGAATTTGTTAGCGAAGTTCAACGAGTATGATAAATATTGGTTTAGTTTGAGAAGACGTTAGTTGTTGGTTGTAGAGGAGATTTGGTTGAGAGGTAGTTGAGAAACTAGTGAGAAAAAATAACGAAGAATAACGGAGTGTTAAAGCGAATGGTATTATTCAACGTGTAGTGTACTATTATCGTTGAAGAATTATCTGACTGGAATGTTGTATCGAAAGGAAGATAACGTAAAGCAATAGAAAAACTAGTTTAAAGTGTATATGTTAAAGAATGGCAAGTGATTGAAGTAAAATATTATTAAAATAATATCTTATATTTTATTTATCTTAGAAAATTGGAATAAAATATTTAACAAGATGGTAATCGATATTTTGTCTATTATTAAACTTACGTAGGTGATATTCTTTTCAAAAGAGATCTATAAATGCACCTACATTGGAATTCGAAGTGTCCATCGAATCTCTCAATGCCAACAAATATCTCTCAATCTGCCATTAAATGTCTGCGCATAGAAGAGGCTTGTTAATCTTTAGTCTGTGAACTTTTAACCATTGCTCGGTATCTATTCACTGTAGTCATCGACGGTAACTTTCCTCGCAATTAGCTTTATCTTAAAGTCGATCACCGACTCGTTCACTGCGACCAGAGAGTCAAACCACGACCTGGAATCCCGCGTCCCTTGCGAATACTATTCTAAGAACGATTTTACGAATAATTTCCTCGTTGGTTTCGTTAAAAATGGTTAAAAGGCTGCGCGTGACGTTTTTCATTTTTTCGGAAACATCGCGGCTTCGTACACCTGAGCACTTTCAATATCTCAGATTACGAAATAACGTGTTCGACTGTTATGACACAACGGGAAAATCTCGTCGCGACGAATCGTCAAACAAACGCTGCGAGAGAATACTGCTGCTGTGATTCGTGCGAATCATCGACGAGAATCGTTGAAAACTTGACATTTTTGCGAATAATTCAACGAATTTCCGAAAGAAAGCTAAAAAGATAATTTCCGTTATTCGCGCGAACGTATAGAAGAATTTTCTTCCGCGGAGGAAATTTACGTTGAAATTTTTCAAACGAACATTAAGAGAGAATCTTTGTCTTTTCCATTTATACGAATGCAGGCAAGAATTGTCTCTTTAACGCGTTTGAACGTACGTTGAAAACTCGTAGTCGTTAGGAGAGATTCAAAGAATCGTTTCTCTCCCAAATTTAGAACCATTTTTGCAATTTCGAGTTTGTAGCTTCTTAGAAGTTCTTTGTGAGCAGGTTCGACTCGTTCTTAAGATACAAATTTGCGCCCGTATGTCGAGAACGATTCTCCGAGAAGGGAGAACAGCATGCGGGTTCGAGAGGCATCAATCTCCATTAATTGTTCCTTACCCAACTGTTTCTTCGAAAGATCAGACAACGTGTGGCGATCGTTTAGAAAGGGAATCATGGTCTTCGAAAATTCCACCGTTGCTTTCGAAGCAGGAAAATCCACGAATGACACATTTATTTGTTGCTTTAGGTGCACTACGTGCGCACTTTGTTCCGTGCAAATTATGATGTAACATTAGCGTCTTGCAATTCTCGATAGAACTTTTTCTAGGGAACACGATCAAGGTTACATTCTCGACACTGAAGCGGCATTCTTTGTATCATCATTTTTCTACAAATTCGAAGTTTTCTATATGAGTTGAATTATAGGCGAAAGGATTTATCGAGTGTTCAACGTTTAGCATTTTAACGATAGAACGTATTTTAGACAATGCGTTTGTTACGATATTTGTCTTTTATTGGGCTAAAGGAATTTTTCGAACGTTTGGAAACATCTCAAATTCTTGAAAAACTTTTTCATCAAACTACCTTAGTAGCCAGATGCGAAACTACAGTAGTTACGATAAATCACATAAACTCTGTATATTTTTCCAAAAACAATCAAGCGGAGACTAAAGCATTCTAATAATTTCTACCGTAATTTCGTTCCTTTTCGTCTCCACAGAATTTTTCAAGTAGTATCAAGGAATTCTATGGAAAAAATTATTCACGAAAGTAGAAGACCAGAATCAAATCTCTTGAAATAACTTTTGGAAATGTCACGAAGAAATTTAGATTTAATTATCACGAATCTTTTTCGTTATTCTATTCCCTCTCTCTCTCTCTCTCCCTCGTAACGAAGTCTAATAAATTCCATTCGAAAAGAATTGCCCAAAAAGTGAAAGATCATTTAATACGAAATAATAATCTGTTAAGAGCCTCGAATTCTATTTGTATTTCCTTAAATCGAATTTTCTATTGAATAGCATATCGAAGAAGTTATTTCTCAATTCAGTTGATTTATCTCTATCGAACAAAGTAATAAACCAATCGGTATAATAGTGACAAACGTGCGTGCACGCAGTACAGAAGCACGAAACGTAAATTCGTTTCGGCTCCTCTTTCCTCCTCGCGACGCGATCATAGACAAAGCGCGCGCAAACCGGCAGCGTATGTAAATTATATGGCCAGGCAACGAGCGTGTGGTCGCATTACGGTCGGACAGGAAGCATAAATTTCGTTACGAACGCCAAACATAGTGTGCGAGAAGAGCGTGCGTAGGAAACGCCAGGACCGTTCGGCGTTTTCAGCAATCAACTCGTTCGATTCGTCGAATCGTTTGAAACGTTCGGTTACATACGTTCGACGATCGCTTTCGTAACTCAATTCAAGCTTCGGTGGAAGTTGGATTAGCTGCTTGAATCACGTTCAAGCTGAAGTACTATAATTTATGCGTATTTTACTTCTTTGCAGTCGAATTTCTTATATGGAAAAATTTTGTTCTTTGTTTAATCGAGGATCTTTCCGAAGGAAAGGAAAGCCTCTGTGGTAAATAGTAGCTTTCCCTGTGAACAATGCAATTTTTTTGACAGCCGAACTTGCGAATATCAGTTTCGTATAATAAAAATATTGGGTTGGTAACTAAGTGATTGCGGATTTTGTCATTAGGTGGTATTGAAAAAATCCGCAATCACTTAGTTGCCAACTCGATAGAAGACTTACACGTTTATGCATAAACATTCGCAATTTATTATTATTACTCGTAGTTGGTAAAATTGAAAAGTTAAGCAAATGATACTAGATATTACGAGAAAAAATATGACAAACGTATACATTCGGCTGTCCCAAAAATTTCTTTCCTTTTATGACGAAATAATAGATGCACAACATTTTTTGTTTTATTTTCCAATAGAACGAAATAGAACATACGTAATCCAATAAAATAATATAAAACAGAAAATACTGTGCGTGTATTATTTCCTAATGTATTTATGTAAAATATGCTTTCTTTTCACTTTTTTATTTGGTAGACTATTTACAATCAATTCTCATTGAGAATTATAAGTAAATTCTCAATCATCGTCCGCAATTTTGTAATCTGCTGCAGAAAAATATTTTGTATAAAATAGAGTCATAAGTTTCTTTATGCATTATCGTATTTTTGCCTTCTTAGGTGTCCTCTGTATCTCGTGTTTTGCTCTTTTTCGTTTAATTATATAGAATATTGGCGGACGTGAATCGTACGATTTCACCGGCGATTAATCGTAATAAGAAGGAACGTTTTAATTTACAAGGTTGTTTTCTATACGAAACACGATTCTCGCTCTTATCACGGAAAAGGAAAGCACGCTATCGTGACGGATAAAGTGATTTATACTGCCATGCTCGAAAGATTAAATCGCCCTCTGAACGTTCGACCACAAGGCTGCGAATCGATAAAAATAAAGAAAGTGGAATACGTTTCTCTGAATCCTCGACTATTCGTAGAAACAAAGAGTCTAATTTCTTTCTTTATCTTCCCCTTAATTAAAACAATGTTAAGACAGATTTAATTGCCTGGTCACTTAGCATATTTAGCTACACTTAACGTGCAGACTTCGCTAACTTTTCAACATTTGCATATCTCCGGCATGGATTGACGATGAAATGAAACTTTATGCAAAACCCTGCTGTTCTTTTCAATGTATACGGAAGCATTTCATGCTGTATCACGAATCCCATGTTGTTAGAAACGAAATGGTAATTCATTAAGACAGCCTTGTTATTATAACAACATTAAAGTTACGTAGATGCGATGGTACTAAAACATGCAAATGAAATAATCTATATATCGTTTAAGCCGATTAAGTATAACACTCAGAGTGGAAAAAGAACTGGTACAAAATTATACAATTGATAAATTTCCTCTTTGCAATAAATAATAATAATAAAATTGAATTATACTGCCAAGTTTGATGGAATCTATATCTGTATCCTGATCATAATGTTGAGAGGCGATAACGTTCGAATTATTCAATAACGTAAAGTAATCGAAAAATAATTGCAAGTGGAATGTTACCTTGATGCAACCTGTAATGGAGGTTGAGACTATTTCCTGAGGAAGGTCTGCTCGTGGATCGATAAACAGCTTGTAAAAGTAAAACTATAGTCTAGCTTCGTGAGTAACTCATCGTGCCTCCTGGTAAAGTAATTTGCCGTAATTAAAGTCGTATAATTGGGACAGATAGCGTCGTAATATTCCCCTGTCCCTTCGTACACTGTGTTCCTTGTCGGAATCTGCTTTCTCTCTGTCTGTAACGCTAATTTCAGACCTTTTTTTTTCGAACCAGCTCGTTTCGATCTTGATCACCCTCCTTCGATGTTCCGTTTAATTACGGGCTTAATTGTGCGACAGCCAAGCCGTGCCGAAAGGTAAAACGAATCCGCAACGATTTTTCTTTCCGTTCGTCGATATATTACCAGAGGAAATTGAATTTTTTTTTTCTCTCTCCTTCTTTTTCTGTTATAGCGAAGCGGAAAAAGGATCTCGCGAGATCTTTTTATTCGATTTAACAAGAGACAGGGGACTGATATTTGATTCGATATTACAGAGAATTGTTTGAGATTTTAAGTTTGTTCTTATCGAATTTAACTAATTCGAGAAGACTTTCGTTAAGAAAATTTCTATCTTTATTTGCAAAATACAAATATAAAGACAGAGAAAGTGAAAAATCGCTCGATACCGTTGACACAACTAGAATTCTAGGTTTTCATTGTCAACACCTAATACCGCGAAAGGCACGTGTATCAAATGACAAAATTATCAAACAAAAACATATTTTGTATCCCAGTAGTCTCACGTTCCTTTATTCTCCGTTCAAAATAAACCTGATACGCGGATATATGACTTTACAATTTTTTTGGAATCTTTAGAATCTTGACAAAAAGAGGCGCGTGATTATAATGTTTCATGTATCTAACCTTGGAATTTTTAAGATGTTTATTCCGAAGCCTTCGGTGATGTTCGAGCGAAAGAAGTTGGTAAGAAGCAAGTTGGTCGGCCACGAAATTCGTGCCTTTAGAAAGTGATCGTGAGCAACAGTTTGACAAGCGCACAAAGTGCTCGGAGGCATTGACTTTTCGAACTCTTTTCTCCCGCGGCGACCTCTCACCTTCGCAACTAGTTGAAATCGCTTGGCCAACGTGTATTGTTCCATCCAACAGGTTCGTGCTTTATCGTCGTTTCTCCTCGTGCATTTTTTTTTTACGACGGCCTTGCCTCGAATTTCACTATTCTTTCTATTTCTCGTGAGGTCCGTTAACTCGAAGCCTGGCTGAATGTTTATGAAAATGAGACTCGTAAACCGGTGGAAATTGCCGCTGAACAGAATTTAGACGTTGAAACGTCCATCTCGAGATAGCTATCTCGAGATCATTCTATTACAGCGATAAATTCGAGTATATAATCCTTTGCTACTTGAATTTTGTTCACTTACAAGATGTGATAATTATAATTTATAATAATAATCGACGCGGGTGTTTCAGTTTAACCCGTATTTATATGTCTATTATACACTGCCAGGTAGATGATCGCAGGATAATTCTTCTACTTATTCCGCGATTCTTAATAACATCGTCTGTATTTGTCTAATTATTCTTTTGCTCGCGTGGCTGAAATAATAAACAGCGATACAAAGTTGTTGTAACAAGATGTAGCTGTATTCGAGAATCTGTTGAAAGAACCTCTTGGAACGTTAGGTTGGCAAGCGATACTTTGATGATTGGATTAATTGGGCGTGGAAAATTGGAAGTATTACAGTGGCATTCCTAATTCCCTTGATTCTGATTTATACCTGCTGCAATATCTTCTATTAATCGCAAATACCGCTAATAAAATAGTATCTTTTTACGTTTTCATCGATGTTATCGTTAGTTTAAGAAAATATCGTAAGTTCAAAGAAGATCGATCGTACTGTCCGTTTTTGTCAACTTTCAGCCTTTTTATCTGCGTCAGAATAAAATTTTTTATCGTTTATAACGTGCACGTGGATGCACGTACGATATTGTGCAGTTATGCCGTGCAATTTCGAGAAGAATTTTCTAAAATACAGTGGTCTTCTATGTATAAGCTCTCTCAGAGCTTAGCAATGAAAAGCCTGATTTACCAAGACGCTGTTAGGTTTATTATTATAGCAGATGATTCCATCAAAAACAGACTCGAATCTTGTCTGTTGCACGTCACACTGTCTCCTGTTAATGGAACTTCCAAACATTTCGATCTTCTGCTTACTTATTCTCACAGTCTTTCAACGTATCGCGGACTCTTGGACTCTCATACTCTCCAAATCGAGATATTCACAATTACAAATTTTTACACTCGCAAGATCACAGATCCCAAGGTTTTTTGGTTCTACGTTGCCCGGGTCGTAGGCTGAAATTTTTAAATATCCAAGTAACCGGTGTCGCGCGTTTTCCAACCCTTTGATTCTCGAGCTCACGCGTTTCTACGCTGCCGAACATCCAAATTTGTCCAATTCTCACGTTCTTCTGCTCTCGCAATCCTTCGTTTCAATCTTTTTCTCTCTCCCGACGTCTTTTTTCCTGGCTGTTTGGAGGCTGGTTTCCACGGTTCCAGGGAATCGAGTCGCTCGTAAACTCGTGGACTGGTCGCATGTTTCGTAGGAGTTTCATGGGATTTCGATGGATGGAAGGGGTCGTCCCGATGCTCGTCTGTTCTGTCTATTGGCGGTCGAACGCGTATGTTGCAGAAACGACAGCCGTAGGAATTAGGCTGCCCACGCTTATGTCGACGACCGTACCGAAAAAGCACGATAAAAGCTTTCTGGCCAGATGGGCACCGGTTGCGCAAGCTCTCTCGCTCTCTCGTTAGAGACAGATTTCTCAACATCTCTTTCCTCGTCCCGTTCATCTACATACACGAGATCTTCCTTTACCGAGACTTTCGACAAGCCACCATAAGACTTCTTTCGTGTTATCGTTACATCGTGTGCTGGGAATGGTGGAACGCAGAATAATTACGTAATATTGCAAAACGCACTTGGGCGATCGGTATTTATTTAAACACCAAGGATATTTGCACTCCATTTTGGCTTCTTTTTGAAGCAAGTTTATCGTAAGTTTAAGATCGAAGGAAATATTTCGTGCCACGTTAGGACGTAAAGAGAATCTTTTTTAATTTTTTTTTTTTTTTTATTTATTTCTTAATATTCACAATTTATCTATTTTGGACATTAGGTCGAATTTTTTAGCAGTTATATCATCATGTAGGTGGCTACCCCCAACGGGGTATAATCTTTTTTAATTGTATATTTTTTTGAAAAGATCTTTTATACTTGTCGTTTTCTTCTTATTAACGCTGCAACTATTTTCACGTATATTACGAGCGAAGATACAAAACGATCTCGAATTCATCGTAATTAGTAGATTCTTTATTCGTCGTTCGAATTTCTTTCCCGTCGAAGTTAAAAGGCTCGGAACTTGGCGCGTGGAAGTTTCGTCACGCGCGACGGGATTTAGGGTGAGAACCGTGGCACATGTTGGAAGGAAAACGAGTCGACCAGAGGATCGTGGAAAGATTAATTGCCAGCTGGGTCCCGTGCACGCGAAAGACGATCGCGCGTAGCCAGGATTTTCGGCGCGTCTCGCCGCTTTTGAGGCAAAGGGGGGGCACCTTCGATATATATCGTTGCTGGTGTATTTATGACTCGTGCTCGTTACGTGCCGCTTCGATGCATCGTACGCTTTACTTTAAGCTCCGTGGAAAATCATCGATAATACCTGGTTCTCGTCAAAGGCCTCAGAAATTTCTTTCTTCGACATTTTCTTTGATCTCTATTCGCGAATTTTCTGTGAAACCAGCGTTTGTCTTTCCAACATATGACAATTCCCTAAATGTTACGCAACAGACCTTGGAATAGGTTGCTAATAAATGGCCCACCATTTGTTCTGCCGCGTTTAGTATAAGTTTAGAAGATAAATAGGTGCACGGCTGTAGAACGTGCACGTTATAGTCTTAATTTATTAGATCTCTCCGAAAGAAGGTTAAGGAAGAAGGTTACAGAAGATGAGAGAACTCAATGGAAAACCATTTATATCTATAACGTAGCAATCGTCAGAGATACCATGAAAGGAGCGATTAGAAGGAGGTTAACTGTGAGAATAGTTTTGAGACTTGTCAGATAACGCAGAACTCGAAGACAGACGAGATGCAATTTTAAGGATGAATTAATTAAGAAAAAAAAAAAAGAAAGAAAATCGGGGTTATGCAATCGTTGAAACGCAAGAAACAAATTTGCGAGAATATAAATAGGAATGAAAAAAATAAATGGTGAAAGTTAGGTCGTTTAATCCGAATGAAATGTAACAGATAAATATACGAGATACGAATAAACATCATAAACAAAATAAAAAGGAGGAGTTTCGCTCGTTGAATTTTAATAATTACATTTAATTGCAACTATATCTCTTTTGTAGACGTTGGAAAAAGCGTTCGGCTCTTAAATAATCTCTACAAATGTGGAATAATTAAGAGAAAAGGAGCTGCAGTCTGGTCGAAACTGGCCTGAAATTTGCATACGTTCTTCTATACGTGTCTCTCGAACGCTTTCGTGAATTTTGTTTACCTATAAATATTCTCAAACAGACTTCTGAATATTTTAGCGATATCGGTTACATTTTTAGCATTATTTTTCGAGTTACTATTTTCGACTCTACCTTTTCAATGATCTATCGATATTTATCTTTACAATTGTTTTTCAAAATATCTTTTTCCTGTTCGACGAAGATCTCCGGATTTGAGCCTGTAGCTAGAGATATCGATTCGAACGGCAGTGGAAGATAATAAATCACGTTCGGATTATCGAAGATTTACTCTGCTGCCATATAGCTGGAAGATTTTGTAGTTTCTAAAAATTTATCCGCCCGATAATTTTGTGTTTTTCGTTGAAATATTTCCTATCCGTAAATCTTCGTTTTGTATCGTGTTTTTCGGATTACGATGGAAGAAGAAATATCGAGTTTTGAGCTGCTCCGTCTACTTCTGTTATTCCCAAATCTTCCTCGTTAAATCTAATGTACAGAACAGGAAAAACTTCTCAACGTACACCCTATTTTCCCACCATGTAATATATTCCAAACCAAATCTCGCGATCTTCGCTTTAGTACGTACATGCTCTGTGTACATGCCTCGTCCCTTCGACGAAATTTTCATTTGGAAAACATCTCAGATAGATCTCCTTTACCGCGTAATCATCTGCACCGCGTAAAGCAAACTTTATCAATTTTTAACATGTACCTTTCCTCTCGAAAGCTCAAGTGGCCTTTTCTTTCATATTCGTAAATCACTCGCCGTTAAAGAGCCACGGAACTTCTTCAAACACGTGTACCTCCCCAATTTCGCCTCTCAAGCCAAACGACAGTTCCACGAACCATCATCGACGTCGGGATCAATCGCCGTAAACACGTTCGACGACTGGTTATCTTCATCCCAAAGCCTTTCAACTGCCCTCCTTTGTAACGTACCTTGGACGCGAATACGACGAATCCAGAAGACAACAATGGCCCATCTGTCCACTACGTGCCCTTCTCCGCGCTCCTCGCTGGCAGTCGAAGATAAAATCGATAAGATTTCTGGTGCAGAAAGAGGGAAAGACGGCGGCTTGTCCGTGGAAGCTGACGCGCGACAAGCGCATAATACACTCGCGGCGCTCTATGAATCGGAAGTGAGCTTATTATTAGGCCACGCTCTACGAATAGTCCGCACCTTGACGAGACGAAATAATAATGGCGCTTAGAAATTCTGTAGCGTTCGAAGCGCGCCTCGACCGGATTCATCGAGGATTTTGATGCATCGCCAGTTGCTTCGAAAGTTGGTGCGGTGTTTTAAATTTAGAATATTATCATTTCAATTTTCCCCGTTTCGTCGTATTTGTCTGTACATGATTTCGTAGATTTGAAACCGATGATTTGAATTTGATGGCATTTGGCAACAGAAGCTGAGAGTTGGATTTTAAATACTACGTTTCATGTTCTTTGCTTTTATTAAGTATCGTACAGTGTATTTCAATGTCGACCATCTCTTTTCCCAAGTTTTTATCTAACTGGTTGATAATTCTTCGCTTTTATCCGATTCTCTTCGTATATTTGGGTGACGTTTCAAAAACAGTTGAACGCGATTTATAACGTGGCATGGATTTAGCGACGATTATCGACGAAAGTCAAATGGCCAGAGGAAGGGTTTTCGAAGAAACTCGCCGCGTGGCAACAATCGAAAGCATTGTCTGCCGAAAATGTTTCGGCGGGAGATCAGCCGAATACCGAGTTGTTCGTGGCATACATCAAAATCAAACGGTTTCTATTTATACGTTTTATAACAGCGTGCAACGGCGACGGCTTCGATCGGACACCTGTTTCCATTCAAACAAACTCGGTTCTTCGATTATTATTTCAATCCGTTGCATCGCCCCTCGAGCTTTACATAAGCGCGCACTGATTACGTATTCGATCGGTGTGTTGCACTCGACCGATTATTTTCAAGAGTTTGCAGAACGATTTTTACTGGTCGTTACAGCTTTCCGTTGCATCTTCGGTTCTCGATTTTTTGTTTTTTTTTCTTTTTTTTAACTTTCCATGGAAATTCGTCGAGGATCTTCAAACCTTCGAAATAAATCTTTTACATTCTAATTTCTGAAATTATTATCATCCGATAGTATCTGATATCTGTCGAACGTAGTTATTTTAATATTACAGCGAAATCTCACGCTATATATCTATATACGATAGATTTTTGAAAATGGAATGGAATAATAAAGCGAGAAAAGAAAGCTTTCCGACAGCTGGAAAATCGTAGAACGAACTTAACGAAGGAACGAAGATTAATTAGTATCGATTATTTGGAGTAGCATTTTGGTTAAACGAATCGAGTACTTGACGTAATTTAAAGGAATATTTCTATGTCTTTCGTGTCATAATGTCGTATTGTGCAGATATTTTTACATCACAAGATAGGTTCTTGGAACGCTTGAAATTCTCTTGCAAAAATATATCAGTATAATAATAAAAGAAAAAGGAAGAGAAAATCGTAGGATATTTTAGTGTCTTCTAATAAATAACTAAACGACAAGAAAAATAAACATTTAGAGAAATATACTCCTCGTTATAATTTTTCTTAACAGTTTTCAACGTTGTATATTAAAACGCTAAAGAAGAAAGAAAGAAAAATAAGTATGTCTCGGAGAGCACCATTCGGCGAAGATTGTTTTTACATTTATTTAACTCTGATTGGAGTGTAAAAATGGAAAAAGATACATACGTAGGTAGAAGTAGTTAATTAATGGAAATTCAGGCGTAACGCGCAGAATGTATCGCTTTGTTTCGCGATTCCACTCGGCCGACTATTTTCGTAGAGCTCAATTTCAAAATCTAAGCGTTCTTCCTCCTTCCGCTTCGTGGCCTCGATTCGCTGGATTCCTCCACATCCTCTCTATCATCTTCCCGTTTAATCGGTGTGAATAAATACGCGAGGGAAAATGACAAGAGGAAATTAGACCCACACACTCGTTTGTCGTTCGTTTGAAATCGTCGTCCTTTGTTTCCTCCATTTCTGGCTTTTATCTTCTCGTTAAAAGAAACACAGTGAATAGTTGGATTCTTAAAAATTAAATCGCTCACCTTCGTCCGTAAGTTCGTCCGTAGCAAGGAGACGAGACAGATTGCAGCGAATTCAAAGTTTCTACGCGTTTATAGGAAATCAGAAGATAACAGACGGATCGAACAGACGTATAAAATATCCATACAATGGTTTCTGTAACAGACGATAGGCGAAACAATCTTCCACCGAGGTTCTTCGATCGTACTCTAAAAAATTACGAATTTCCATAAGAATTCACCATGTAGCTGTCACTTTCTTCTACCTTTCAATCTTTCGAGCTGTTCGACGTGACTTCTGAATGGCTCGTGTATCCCTGACTCGTTTTCCCGTGGCAGCATATAGGTCAGTGGGTATATACGTTGCTCGGCTGGTTTGGCCACGAACCGACGAATCCGTAGGAGACCAGATCCGGTCCGAGGAAGTGGACTTTTTGGTCGGCGGATGCCAGGCCGAGAAGGCCCGCGAGGACCACTTCGAAGATGGTGGAGTGGCGATGGAACCGTAGAAGGTTGCGAAGGAGGAGTTGCAAGGGCATTAGGCTCCGAATACGGAACGATAAAATTCTTACGAAACGCGGCGTTATTTCCCTCTCTGTTCCATCTTATCGTCTTTCATACTCTCGTGCATCGAACTGGCACTCTCACAAAACGAGAGGCAGAAACGTCGGAGGTAGAGGGAGGATCCTCGTGCGTTGCGGAGAGGAGGTTGGGCAACTGGAAACGAGCCGGTGGCCGAAGAATTCGACGCTCGAAAACAAACCTCCGCTGGAGGACGCGTTTCGTTTTAGAGGACACGCCAGACACACGACGCGGGGCCGACCGCGCGTCAAAATGTATTTTTGACGGCCGTTTGACAAGCTTTTAACGTTCCCCTTCCTGTCCTCCTCTTCTTCTTCGTCCGCCTCCTTTCCGCCTCCACGCAACGATGGATTTTCGCGCGTCCTGCGAGCCGCTTCTGTGCCTCGTTATTTTTGCGGATCGTGTTACGTAAGCGTGCTCTGCCTCTGGAAAGGTTACCGGAAAGTGACAGGTTCTGTGGCCGAGATAACGAGCAGGAGAACTGAAACTTTTTGAGGATATGCGAACTGAAACGAGGCGCGAGTACATTTCGCTTTGGAACTTCCTGCGACGAGGTTTGTAGAGGTTTTTGGTTCACATTTTCTTCGCGTTTATGCGATCTTTTAGGAATATGAAATTTAATTTAGAAACTAAAACTAAAGTCATCTGCCGCAAAGGTGAAGTTTGTACAAGTTGACGTGGTGCAGATTCGGAGATAATTTTTTCGTATTTGCACGTTTCCCGTGTTTGAAGCTTATGCTATATTTGTCTTACATAGGTTTAGGAATATTTCGTGACTTTTAGAAATTTCTTAATTAATAATTTTCAGCGCGATTCACGATGAATGTCGAGTTAAAATACCGTATCCTCTGACAGCCGATCGAAAACTGGTCGCGCTTCAGCTAATCGATAAGGATCTTCAGCTTCCGGTTTCGTTATCAACGTTTCGCGATTCGGTTTGAATTCCTCTTTGTTCCCGCATTGATTCGAGCTCAATAGCCACGCTTTCAAGGACGTATCAATAAACTTCTCGTTCCCCGGAAAGAAGACTGCACAATAAGGGGAATAGAGATCCAGTTAGCTCCGGTAAATCATCATTGAATCGTCGCTCAACGCGCGTGCAAATATGCTAATTCGTTTCTACAAATTAACCAACTATTATTTTACTTTTCCATGTATCGGCGACTCACGTTGTTTGTTAAACTCTTAACGTTTACACGTGTAGATCGCGAATATACGCGTTTCTCGAGCATTGCATCGTGAGTTCGGATACTTTGAATTATTTTTCCAAAAAGCTCATAATCGTAAAACGAGGAAAAAGAGATCGCGAGCCTTTAATAATTTTCGTGACATCAATTTCAAATAAAAATTAAAGGTCGTTAAAAAAATTTCCAAAATAATTCGTACGAAACGTTTGAAAAAATTCATGAACGAAAGTTTCGTAATAATATACATAAAGTATATGAAAAGAAAATTATGTAAAAAAGAAAAAATATAATAACTCGTATAAAGCGCATTGTACATAAAATTCCACGATACAAACATAGATTTTGCGTGATATACGTGTTTGTTTGTATATTTCGTAACAGATAATGGAAATTCTATGTACATTCGACTGTGTCAAATTAATAATAAATTCGATCGTAAAAACCTTTCGAGATAATGGCAAGTTTCCGTTACCTCTGTTCTTTTTTAATTAATTGGAATCCCAGGAAAAACCGCAATCAAGGATGTTGCAGTTATCAAACGTTCGAAATTCTCCAGAGAGTCGTAAAAAGGACGTAGCCGTAAAGTGTTGTGATTTCGTTTCATTTTTGCCAAAACTCTCTCTTTCTCTCTCTCTCTCTCTCTCTGGAAATACATTCGATCAAAGATAAACCAGACAGAGATGAGAAACAATCGGATTTGACTTCTGTATTTTTATATTTCGTAGGTATTCGCCTCGTTCTCTTTATTTTTCAATTATTTCACTGAATAATTCCACGAAATTACAACAAGACCGGCGGACTTGTTTGTCGATCGAGCGTGAGAAAAGATTGCTTTTCTTTTGTTTCCGACGGAAATAATTATTTAAAGAACGAGCGGAGTCGTTAACGCCATAAGATCCTGCGATAAGCTCTACATACACAAGTAACGTTTATTAAAAAGAACTGTTTCGAATTATTTCACGATTGTTTACGATTTCCAAATAGAGGAAGGAAATTCTGAAATCTGCATTCTGTCCTTGTTCGTTGTTAATCGTTCGATAGGATCTAGAATCGATACGAAGAGTAAATCTTTCCAACGTGATCGACAGATTTTCGAAATCATTTTGCGGATTATGATAAAACCGATATGTATCCGTTTCATAGCATCTCTTCTCTAAGCGTTCGACAAATTAGTATACTCGTCGACTTCGTCGAAACATAACGCTATCAGAAACTCGAATGCCACAAAGAGACTTCATTCGCTTTCAACCAGCTCGAACCATCAAACCGCACATCCGCACTCTTAATCTCTGTTCTTGTTCCAGGTTAAATGGTAATCTAAATCGACCATGTACAACCTGAATCTGAACGTGAACCCTAGTCCGACGGCTGCCGCGGGTCTTCTCGGTGTCGCGGCGGCCGAGGTCACACCAAGGACACCGGAAATCGTAAACTCCCTAATCGCCATGACCAATCCCTTCGAGGGTTACACGAACGAGAGGAGCAGGGACCGTACGGATTCGACTAGTAGCGGTGAGCCGAGCCCACCGAGCGTTCAGCACACCTGTAGTCAGCTCATTAAAGAAGGTAGCCATCCGGTGGTGGCCTTGATAATATATCCTACAGGGTCTTCTCTTGTTGCCGAATTTCTTGCTCTTCTTCTTTTCTTTTACCGTCGAAACTCGCTATATATTCAAGGTTATCCGGGATTCGGTAGCGATTCTGGTTTTCTAGGGACAGAATGGTAGGGATAGTACCGTGCAGAAAGTCTTAAACTTTCTACGATCGTAATCTTAATAACGGTAATTAATCGTATTTTTAAGAATCTATAGATATTTCCTTCGTGATGCTACTTGGTTGCTGTCTTCCTCTGGTTTGCAAATTTTACGCAGATACTCGGGCAAATAGGCTCGAGATAAATTACCTTGCGTTATAAAACATAGGATGGAACGATTTAAAAAATAGGCCGCCAGAAAGGTGCAAGTCAGAAAACGAAAATGAGTTGTTCGCAATACTTAAAGCGGAACGGTAGATAATACAGAAATACAGATCGCAGAAAATTGCAAAAAAAAAAAATTGTCGACAAAGTAGACAGTCATATTCATAAAAACAAAACATTTTCGTTTGATGGATTTTTAGGAATGACTGGAAAAAAGCAGAAAGATCGAAGGAACGTTCAGACGATCGATATTATTGTCAATGCCTAAAGTTCTCAACATTGTAGTGGCTTTTACGTACGATAATGTTGAAAACTTCAAATATTGACAATGATATATTGATAGGTCGAACGCTCGTTGAGAATACTTTGGTGAGCGATACTTTATATTCCAAAAGCCTTATATTATGGTTTTTAGTAACGATTTAGGCGATTAACTGGTATTTGAACATCACAGGATTGAAGTTGACGCTGCAAACAAAAAGGAGAGCCAACGGGACCGGGGACGATACGAAAAAGAAGACAAAGAAGGAAGACGGGAGCGCAGACGACGAGGAAGAGGAGGAAGCGAGCAACAACAACAACCGCGGTGGAGTAAGAAACCTTCACATACTGTTCTCGTTAATACGATAAAGCAGTCGTGATGTTGGGCGATCCGCGCTGTAAGTCGCCGTTTCATCGATTTCACGGGTTTTCAAGTCAGACCGGATATACTCATTCCATCCAGTTCTCTATCAGTTACTGCTCTCGTCAAGAACTCAAACGCTACACCATAAAATAAATTACTTTCATACAGCTGTTCTTTATAAACGTATAAAGTACCGTGCAAAACTCTTAGGCTCTCGGTAAACGAAAATGCTTTGCTTTTAGAAATTAATGTAAAGATGTTCGATGTCATTACTTCTTAAGAAATATTTAATTTAATTAATAATTCAACCAGAAATATTGATTAATCTGTAGCAAAATAAAGAAAATATTTAACCTTAAGTTGTTCTTAACGTCATATGGAAATATTTCCTAGAAATATCAATTGCTATTGCGAGGTCGTTATGGTAAATAGCCTAAAGCTTTTGCACATTGCTGTACTAAAAAGATTTCTAACGATAAGACAAGACTAGAATGGTTCTTAAAGATCTAAAATTTTTGTAGCTAACTCCAGAGGACGAGGAAAGGCGCCGAAGGAGACGCGAGAGGAACAAGATAGCCGCCACCAAATGTCGATTGAAGAAACGCGAGAAGACAGTGACCTTGGTGCAAGAATCAGAGATTCTCGAAACGCAGAACCACGACCTGAAGTCGCAGATTCAGGAGCTGGAAACACAGAGGCGCAGGCTAGTAGACATGTTGAGTCTCCATGGACCAACTTGCTTGAAGCAAGGTGGTACAGATACCTCGTACCAACAGTTTGCAGAACCTTTGCAGCTGCCCAGTTACCAGGAAAACTTTGTGCAGCCTCCACCAGCATTGAATCAGCCTCAAAACTGTGTGACAGAATATCCGGTAAAGGTGGAAGAGTACGAGGGTGACTTTTATCGACAAGAAAGTCCCTTCGTGCCGACTTCAAACGCTGGTTGTACGGTTTAGTAGCTTTATAGACGTTCTAAAAACGTCTACCGCGCCATTTTCAAGAGTAGTCCTTGTGAAGATTCGGTTTACCGGTTGACGAATATGGTACGTTGTTCGGTTAAGAATCTAGGATCGTCTAACGATGAAAGAACAGTCGTATGCATTCCAAGAAGACGCAAGAAAGCGGAAATACCTATGTCGGTTAGTGGAAACGTCGTCTTGAAGACGATTTAGGAATTTTGAACGAGATTTTGAGATTATTCTGGGTCCTTTTGCATCCTACTGAACTAGTATCATTAGATGGATATTAAAAGTCACAAGTTACAAATTATCAATACCAAAATTGCTTTTCATCTATAATTTATAAAGAAAATTTTATAAATTAGAGATTATTCGATTATTTTATTTGCGGAAAAAATTGTAAAATTATAAAGAAGAAATCTGTAACTATAACTTATCATTTGTCATTTCATTAATCATCGATATTATTAGTTAGTAGATTATTACAAGAAACGACCCTGATCTCGTTCTTAGTACTTCCGGTAGACCGAATTTTCTGGATCTCCCTTCTCTGTTAATCGCAAGTCTGTAGTTCGTAAGTTGATTACTGTAATAACGGTGCGCTCCTATCTTCTCCTTTCACCCTGTTTTCTTCTTCTTTCTTTTTTAATACTTCCCTCTATACTCAAAGCGTTCGATGGAGAACGCTTGAAGACATTCCTTGAAAGTAACCCTTTCTTGAAAATAAGTAACCGATTCCTTGAACATAAGTACTGTGACATTCTAAGGTATAATTAATGTAATCGATAAATGTAAGGTAGAAACGAATCATCTTTGCGATACCCGATTCATTAATATCGATATATTTGTATCGAACGTTATACAAAGAGAGATTATAAATTCTTATTTTATTCTTGACCGTATTGTATGATTGTTTTCTAAACAAACATACTTGTGGATTATGAACATGATATAGTAAAAACGATTGAGCATCGCAAAGATGTTTCGTTGCTTTAGGTAAGAGTCGAGAATTTCTTTTACAAATGGCGGTTCGCGTTAAGTGCCGTTATTTTTTACGCGACATCTCAATTCACCAGTGAGAACAGAAAAGTATAATTTGTAACTCGGCATAAAATAAGTCCTCTGATATTGATTACGACTATCTCACGTGCATTGGGACGCGATTACGAGATGCGTTCTCAAAGGATACTTATAATTATACGAATAATCGAAAACGATATATTTAATACTGTGCATATTTTATACAGTTTACGTATGTTATTGTATTTACACTCGCAGACACGCACATGTCAAACACGTATGCGTCATTAACAGTTAACGAGAACACGATATACATGACGATTAATGACAATGATCGAATGATATACCTCAATTTCGTGGGTAGTTACCCTCCCTTAGTGCGTTTGCGTGCAAAAATTTGTTACAACCTAATTTTCTTTTATATTACAACTCTGATCGTTCGTAATCGTTCAAATTTTTAATACACGAATGTACATGTAATAGTGACAAGGAGGAATGCCAAAGAACCATCAGAAATATCGATCAGAGAATATTTTTGTTTCTTTATAACAAGATTATCGGTGGAAAGAAATTAGTAAACGCACTCTGGGCTACGCTTACGCGTTCTTGCAATGTACGGAAGCTAGTTTAATTCTTAGCCGAAAGCTATTTTAAATAGTGAAACGCTTTTTCGTGTCCACGGACTAAAAAATGCTTTTCATTCATTCGGAATGTTACCGCCGATTGATCTAACGAAAAAGAAGATTTTCCTTGCACTTCATAAAGCGGAAGTGAGACAAAGTCTTCCTCTTGTTCTTCTTTCACGAGATTAAGAAAAAAGCGTCCACGAGCATTAAGAATGATTTCTTTTTTTTTACGCGTAGGACGAACACGTAACAGTCACACGTGTGGTGCTACATATATATATATAGATATTATATATATTTGCTTTTTATATAAATTTTATTAAGTTGCCCGAAAAGAGTATTTAATAGTTTAATACACATGTTAAGCGTATATTATCGATGTCTATTTACTAATGCAGAGTTCTGAAAGTAATAGTATATCAGATATATTGAAACAGAGTTTATATTTATATACGAGATTTTTCTATCGTTGACACATTTAGAAAAGAATCCGAAAATAGTCGAAATAATTATTATTAATATGCTAAAAATGCACAATTGATTTTAATATGCAGACTGTTTGAAAGTATTGCATTTTATTTTAAACGAAAAATATTCCGATGTTTACGGAATATACATATACACATACATTTGTCAAAAAATCACGGACAAAATTGACGATTCTTTAAAATAAAACATAGAGTGTATTTTCATATAATTACGTTTGCTATCCAATATATACTGCCATTATTAAAATCCCAGATACAGTCGCTTATAGTATCTGGCCTATAGGTTGGTTGTCTTTTTAGTAAAGTATATTAAAAACGAAGTCTTTCTAGAGGATAAGTGCAGAATAACTTTAATAACCAATAGCAAACAGTATATAGGATTTTATTCATTGTAACAAAATCGTACTATTGTCTTTTCATTACTGAGTACCTGGCCGTGGTTTTCCATGCGACAGCTATTTTTTCTTAGGAGAAATGCATTGAATTGAAGCTAGAAAAATGGCTGACAAAATCTTATTGTTGTAACCCCTAAGGGAAAATTTTATTCTTCAAATAAAAGTGCCTTCGATACTAATCATCTAATGTTTATTTTTGCTTCAAGTTACTCCATAAGTTTTAATAGAAAAGTCTAAATGTTAAAAAAGTACAAACAACAAGAATATTACACACACATTTTATTATAAAATTCAATATTAATATTATACACACACATTCTCATGTCTCAATCACAATCAATTCAAAACAAAATATATAATTTTACCTTATAAATAAAGATACATAATGGGAGAAAACAGTAATTGTACCTATTTAGTGTGAGCTTATGAACCCCTAAAAAGAAAAAAGGTATATAAATATAATTATTTGAATAAATGTAAAGAGTACACAACCAAATCTACTTACACAATGATGTTATTAATTGGAATATGGATTAATTTAACAAAAAATCCTATAAATCCCATTATACAAAAACCAATGGCAGTGGCAATGGCAATTTTCTGAAATTCTAAAAATCATCATACAATAAGTTACAGTTGATACTCATTTGTCAATCGACTTTATTAGAAACCTACCTTTTCTATCAGGCTTCGTGCACCGTTTAATAAGACGAATACTGTCTTTCGCGAATTGACGTCCAGGTTCGGTGAGTTTCTTCACTTGATCCATTATGTTCGTGCAACTGAAAGTAAAATGTACGTGTAACGAAGCAACACATTGAGCAAGTCACAGTTACGCTCGATCTTTATAATTAGAACAAACCAATAGATATGTAAATTACATATGCTTTTGAATATATAGTACGCCTAATAATTTGTTATATCTCACTTGAACTAGATAGATTATATATATTCAATTTTGAATTCCTTAATAACAGAATTTGATTTATAGGTTATAACAAATGTTTTTTAGCGTATTGCTAATATTTTTCTTAGTTTTCTGTAAAAAAATCGGGAAGTTGGTCTTCAAAACACTATACTCACGTTGTGTAGTATTGGAGGACGATTCACGAAGTGTTATTTGACGTATACCGCGTGTACGGTATACGTATAAAAGACTGTACTTGTCAGAAGTTGAGGCGCTACGTGGACACTACGCTGTAGGAACGTCACTTCCTAGTCACTGACGTTGGAATTGAAGAACTGCAGCGGGAATTTATACTTATTCAAATTTATATAAATTTTCTGAATGACTTTCTGAAAAATTGTAATTTGGATAATAATACAAAATAACGAATAAGTAATTTATGAATATAATTCACATGGATTCACATAACTTTCTATCTCAAGAGAAAAAGTAAAAATGATACGGAAGGAAAAGTTTTTCTAAATAAATCAGTTTTCATTAAATGGAGGATAGATAAAGGAATGTTAATGCATGATATTGATTATCCATAATTTAATATACATAAATAAAGAAATTCATTTTATTATGAACTTTTTATTGAATAATATGATTTGAGAACACCTTACGAATTATGAAATGTCTCTTAGGGATTCCTACGATAGTGGTCACGATCATATAAACAGGTCCCAACATTCAACACTAGGGAAACCATCCGAAAATTGAGTCATGAAAAAACAACATGGAGGAAAATAGATTCTCGTTTTCACGAGACAGACAGAGATGAGTAGAGTATTTCTGTCTCTGTCAGAGACATTCATAACACGTCATACACGCGCAAAACGAGAACCTTTTTGTCTTCCATGCTGTTTTTTCACGATTCAATTTCCGGATGGTTTTCTCTAAGCTCCAGTATGGAATGTCGAAATGATAGTGGCTGATAGTAGTCATAGGGTTTCCTAGAATATGAAATTTAGTTTTTTTTTTTCAATTTTGGCACGAAGCATGTTTTGTTGAATATAGTTATGTTCAGCCAGAGAGGAAATCTGGTTCGTTGTAACATTTAATAATATTAGCAAATAATAACATTAATTACAAATCGCAGGTAGCTGTAAAAAAACTTAGCGTATAAAAGAAGATGATTTTAAAAAATTATTTGATTATATCATACTAATGTTAAATACATTCAATTTGTCTATTAGAATACTTCTGCAACATATATATACCGTTACGAGTCGATTGTAGTATTCTATACTGTATAGATGTACAGGCACACGTATATTAGCTTCGACTTTGAGTGAAATTTCTACATTATCAGTTATCTTTGACACTTACGATTGTGGTTAACCTGTCAATCTGTCAGGGAATTATATTTAGAGACTGTACTTTGACCAAGAAAATTAAATATGCAGATTAGTCGAACCTAGTCCAAATTATCAAATTATTTTATTAAAAAGTATTTTAATTATTACAAGAAAAAAATATGGGTAATAGATCTAGTCTTCTTTTGCGTGAAGAAGAAATAGCACAAATCCAAGAAGCTACTGGGTGTAAGTTTTATTTATAAGATACTTATGATATTTTAAGATGATGTCCATATTCATTGTTTTGTTTAAAAAATTCTTTTTTAATTGTATGCATATGTATTCAAATATTATGCAAGTTTATATATAAGCATTCTATCATTATTTTGATGTGATTATAGTTACACCAAACCAAATTGAACGCTTATATAGTCGTTTCACAAGTCTTGATCGTGGTGATTGTGGAACACTTAGCAGAGAAGATTTCCTGAGAATCCCAGAATTAGCAATAAATCCTCTTGGTGATAGAATTGTAAATGCTTTCTTTGAGGAAAGTGGTAATGATAGGGTAAATTTCTTACAATTTATGCAAGTGTTGGCTCATTTCAGACCGATTAAAAAGAACAGCCCTAATAGATTAAATTCTAGACAAGAGAAACTGAAATGTAAGTCAATAATATGTTGTTGATTAAATCTAGTTAAAAAGGTCTTAATATATTATAAGTTTCTTATTATTTTCAGTTGCTTTCAAAATGTATGATTTAGATAATGATGATTTAATTTCGAAAGATGAACTTCTAGCTATTTTGCACATGATGGTTGGTGCAAATATTAGGTAAGAAAGTAGTTCTGATTTATCAGTTTCAGTATAAAGTAACAATAACATATTTGAACAATTTTTATTTATTTATTTTAGCGAAGAACAGTTAACTAGCATTGCAGAGAGAACTATAGTAGAGGCTGATGAAAATGGTGATGGAATGATTTCATTTGAGGAGTTTTCTAAAGCACTAGAGAGGACAGATGTGGAGCAAAAAATGTCTATACGATTCCTTAGTTAATTTATTTATTTTTGTTTAGATGATGCACAATTTGCTGATGTGTTGAGCATATGTAAGAAGATTTATAATTGATATTAACGAATACAATTACTTCTTGTTACATCTGCCGATTTGTGACAAGGTTGAATAACGTTTGGTATTTAATGGTACAATAAAAGGAAAGATATCGTAAATTGCATTTCTTTCAAATTGTTATTAAAACAGCTGCAGTTTTAATTAATAAAAAATAGTACAATATTATATATTTTTATGATTCATAGTATACAAACTCAATTGCCATTACAGATTTTGGTAACCTGTTGTTTACAATATCTAATCCATTATTCATTCTGCTACACCGTTTACAATCTTCCAAAAGAAAAAGAGAAGGTGACCACATTTATAATAAAGAGCATTCTTGAAAAATAAGTTATGATATTAATGACACATTAAAAAAAATGGAAACATGGATGTAAAATATGTATTACATTAATACTATGTATTTTATTTGTACATGAATTATATCTTGACTTCGGAAAAAATATTGAGGCATTATTATATATTTCATTAATCGTATATTTTCATTATAATGGAAATTCTTACTGTATCTATTTTACCTTCCTTAATAGACTGCAACTATAGGTGTCAACTATCATCATAGTGTCTGAGGCATTAAATTTTGCATATGCAAAACAATGAGAATATCTTTTGTATTGCTGCATTTTAAGCCGTGGATGATACAGCCAATTTTTTTAAATGCTCCATGAATACTTGTAGACTGACATCGTCAGTTAAGACAGGTGCTCCACTTTCCTAAATCATAATAACAATTAATTAGAAATTATAATTGATAATTGTAGAAATAGAGAGGAATCAAAGAGTTTTATTCCCAAACCCATAGAAAAAAAAAGAAAAAATATTAGAGTTAGTTACAATTGATAAAAATATATTTTAAGAAAATAGATGTCTTGATGCCAACCACCAGTGAATTGTGACAATACTGCTACAAAAAACTGTTAAAGTGTATAGAATTTTATGCTTGCTTTATAGCAACATGAAATTGTGTTAAATAATGTCAGATAAATTAAAAGAACTCAATATTGATGTTCCTGTAAACTTTCAAAGTAACGATTAATATGTTAGTTATTTTACTACTGTTAAGAAACATGTATGATAAAGAGAAAATAAATATTTTACTGCATAGATAGATATCAACTGTCTAGGTCTGGAAATTTTTTTGATCAAATTCCATTACCAAAGCAATGAAAGCAAATATAATAAAAGAAATATAGTTATCAAATGAATGAAGAACACACCCCACTGGGTATCGGCATCCCCTGGTTGCAGGATCACGGTGATAAAAATGATGGTAAAAAAAAATTATTAGTTACGTATGATTGATTCATATTTAATGTTGTTGAAAGTGAACAACAAATAAAATAGTTTGATATAGAAAAAATTTATGTTGTAAATGAAACGCATCATTAAGAATAAAAATGAGAAACAAAATATACTTACCGCTCCATAGGCGTACATATTATTGTGAGTTTGACTTGGATTTACTTTACTCAATAAAAATCTCGCTTGTGAACCACCTTGTTCAGTATCAATATATCTTGGTGCAGGAAACCGTTCAACTAATATTTCAGCGGCATCATCAACAGGTGCTGCTAATAATTGTTTGAAATTCTTGTATTCCGGCAAATCTTGACATCTTAATTGGCGCCATTGTACAATGCTCTGTAATAAATTAAACTCATTACGATCATATCATTTATTATAAGTAATCATAAGTAATATTAACAAATAACTACCTCTCCATGGAATATAAGGATTTGGAAGAAAGTATCCATCAATAAAATCCTGTCTGGTTGAATAGACGAAGTATCTAATAAAACTGGTTCTGGGGGACCACTCAATCCATAACTGTACAAAATTGGCTGCACCATTATTAAAGAATTTGTTAAATCTTCTCGCATGAGCATATGTCTGTAATATGTAAAATTCGATTAGTAACGAAGCGTTTCGATTGATCGGAACACGGAAGTACAGCAGCTACTGACCTATAAAAACTAGTTTCATCAGGGGAATTATTAAATACTTGTAAGAATTGCGATCTACGTAAATGATACATAAATTGAGGATATAAAGAGAAGTTCTCTGCAAGTCTAAAACTGTTTGGATCATCTTTTGTGTATTCTCCGAATTTTTGGCACTATTACAGAAATCCTTAATGTTAAAAAAATTATAATATTAAAATATTAAATGCTAATTTAGCAAAAAATACGAACCAGTCTGATAAGCATTCGATCGACCCATCTTAAAACGTCTGGTCCGTCATCACTCTCTGCTTTAAATACCGCTAAACGTGACATAAGAACAGCTGCTGCTTCTTGATCAAAACCAGCACTTATATGATGCAAAGATGTTGATGCATCCGCCCAGCTGTAATAAGGAATATTGCAATTTAAAATACAATAATATTTAATAATTGGATGATTATATTAACGTACTTTCTAGCAATCGTAGTAACTCTAATTCTTCGTTGACCACTACTATGTTGATACTGCGTGATGAACTGAATGCAACCCCTTCCACCTTGAGGAATCGGCGCAGTATGTTGATTAACAACCTCGAAAAACAATGCTGTAGTACTGGATGGCGTAAGGGAACAAAATTTCCACTGACACGTTCCACCTAATCCTACTTCCTGTTCTCCGACACTCGATCCTTTTACGCCTAGAGACACACAGGGTCCAATCGCACCCGAAACTTTGATCTCTCGCGATGTCTTTACTTCTAATATCGCATTAAATGCCATTTTCAAGTCGCCTTTATGATCCTTAGCGAATACACGTTGGAACGTTTGTTTAAATAGAGAAGAATTGAAAGAATCTCCCATGACCATGTGACCACCTGTTGAGTTACAACATTGTCTCATTTCTAACAGACCCGTTTGATCGAGAGCGCATGAGTATATATCTATTATGTGGCCATTGGTTGCGGCTCGTGACGTGAGAGAATCATAGTGTTTAGTCGCCTTTTTCATATGTTTGGCGTTATCTTTTTGGATATCATGATGAGATCTAATAGGCTGTCTTAAGTCGTCCGTTACGACTTGACCTGGTCCTTGAGAACAAGGCCCACCGACAAATAACATTATTCTGAAAATAATAGTAAAATATACTCAAAACACTTAAATACAATGTTTACAAATGAAATGTATACCTAGCTCCTGTATTAGCATAACTGGCTTCCAAAAGACCAGTAGCAACAGCTAGTGCGACACCCGTTGACCGCAATGGACGTTTTCCCGGACCGATCGGCCATGGATCACGTTGTAATTCTCCCAGAAGGTCTGTTAAACTCATATCACACTTATGTACAGGCTGTAAAAAGCGATTAGCTGGTGGAAGTGGTTGTCCACTTGGTCCTCTTTGTTGATTTGGATTTTGACCCGGCATTGGTCTGCCTATACCTATAACACTCTATAATAAATATTTATTCTACATTGTTTTATTCTATTATAGAAAAATAAAAATATGTACCCAACATATCTTGGACTTGTTTTGGTTGCAAATCTTTAGTACCCCGGAAAACATAACTTTTACTACATCCTTCACAACCTAGTTCATGAACTTGGACCATTCTTCCAAATGTAATAAGACCAATTAGGGCATTAGGTGGGAGCAAAGAAAGTGACATTTGCAATGAATCTTTGAGAGAACCTAGTTCTTCATCATCCATACATGTATCCACGACCATCAAGAAAATAGGAGGCATGCATTGTGCTCTCTGTATAAAGATAACAATCAATATCTTGTGGATCAATATAAATACTGCTTCATCTTGATTTATAAGTATTATTTACCATTATGGTATATTCAATTGTCGAAAACTTCGGTATTAATTCAGCTGGCTGATATTGTTCTGAAATAGCAGCATATTGTGGAGGAAACTGAAAACATATTAAATATCAAAATATTATTTTATTTCTTAAGAGAAGATAATTTTGTTCAGTTCCTAAAACAAAATGACTTGGTTCTTACAGGATTCCTCTGAAAGCAAAGGTTGCACACCCATAGCTTAGCACGGTAATCCACCTGGCACAGTGGATTTAAAATTGCTCTGCAAGTAGACCTTGTACAAAGAACAGGATCATATTGTATTGGTGGAAGATCTGACCTTTCTTTGATCGGTTGGTAAAGTGTTCCTAATGGCACAACAAGTCTGGTGGCATCTAAACGTGAAGAAGGCCAAACATTCCAAGTGATACGTACTCCATCACGGTCTTCATTTTGTTGAATGAAATCTTCATAAGTAGTCATTTTTCTATGTTTAAAGAATACCATAACAAATAACAAATTCAACTGATATTTAATTTCTATTATACATACAGTTTCTAAATATGTGACAAGTGTAATGGTGCAATCAGTGATTTTAGGTTAAACATACCTAATTAAATCAACGTTTAATTATCGTTTCCCGATAATGAGTTTGAAAGAATCTTAAATAATCTCAATTATCAAATTCTCATAGTTACAATATTATTTTACAATTGTATTAAAATGACACAATTTCACCGTAACAGCACAACTCGTGCCGTCATTGAAGCCACGTCACTTGGAAGCTTGGAAGAATTACTCTGACGCATGCGTGCAGCGCTTTAATATCACAGGCGGTATTCGAACGTGAATTTGTAAGTAAACAAAAATTTGGAATATTTAAAAAGATAGCTCTTTGTAATATTTTATATCATTCCTTTATTTTGTCGTTAGAATGAAAAATGTAAGCTAAATGTAAAGAGAACAATAAATGTATCTAAGAACATTGACAACCCCACAATGCAATTATTTTTATTTTGTGGAATTGCGAAGTTCCAAACTTAACTTAAACATAGAAACTAAGGAGAATTATAATCGTGATATAATTTGTCAAGTACATCGATAAGATAGGTAATCCTCTTTTTAATAATAAATAATGCACGCAAATAATAGTTTATTATAGTCTCTGAAAATCCAAAGGCTTAGGTTATTAGCTAAGTTGTAAAAAGAAACAAATCCTTTTTTTGTTAAATGCTGCCGACCAGTTAATAATGTTCTATTTTAAACTGATTTCCTAAGAAATTTATTTTTCTTAGTTGTATTACTTTTTTAACGAACTAATGATATTTATGTTCTAGCATTTATTTCCAAATAAATGTGAAGATTTACATCGAAAAGTACATGCACGTGGCAAGTTTGAAAGCGTGCGTAAAAGTAATTATAAAAAGTGTAGCATAATTAGTGTAATATAATACGATAATATGTTTCTAAGAACTAAAAAGTAAAGTTCGCGGTGTCATTCTAGAACTAATCATGTTTTGTGGCAAAGAAATGGTAGGGATTCATTCAACCAATCAGCCATAAAGTGATAACGACCGATTCTGAATAGAGTAGAGCAGGCCGAGTGTTTACCGTCCTTAGTCCTTATTTACTATTATCTATTATGCACTACGACTCATGCTGTAACGCGAATTAGCAAGTTTAAGCTTTGTAAGAGTCAGGAAGTCAGTATTCCAGCGTACGCGTTACGATACGATATCTGTTTGAGTCTCCATGTCACGTACATCGCAAGTGTTGATCCACGGCTAACCTCTAACACAGTGTATAATATCCCGCAAAAATGGATAAAAGGTAAGACGCGATGTTTCTCGTGGTTCATAAGATACATGGTTGTCAATTTGTATAATTTTGATGAATCTTCAGCAGGTTAGACGCTTCGAGGTTAGAGAATCGTGAGGATGTTATTAGTCATTCCAAGAAGAACAAAAAACGATCCAGTAAGAAAAGCAGTATGTGTGGCTCGTGGATGAACAACACACAAAACAATCAAAATAACGATATAGTACCTGGAATGGAGTATCCACATTTACTGTGGCAGTCTAACATGCCGCAAAACTTTCAGAACAATGGACAACGTCTCTTTACAACAACATCTGACCCTAGCATGTGTGGTTATACGCAGATGCCTATGACATATACTATGGAGCCTGTTTCATTGCCAACCATGTATAGACTGTATCAGCCGGTGCCAGTCTCTGGTATAAGAGCCATTCACAGCAGACCCCGACGACATTGTAATCAAAATCAACCGTTGAACTTGAATATGAATTCTATGGCAAATGGCTACACGAGTCTACAAGAGAATGGGGGAGGATCTCCTGTCCCTGCTAACTATCAGAATGGAGATTACACGAGTTTGCCACCTACTGCTAATAAGAACAATGGAATAAACGGAGATGAGATAAATTCGGAACATCGGAGGTATTCAGACCCTGGTCTTGGGTCTGCAGAAGCACCGGTACAGAGTCAGAGCGAAGACTCTGATAGTGCTGACAGTGGTAGCTCCATTACTACGGTTGGACGTAGCAATAAGTTAGTCCTATCTCTTATCGAACAGGTAAGTAGTTTTCCTTGATAAATAAACACAGATTATAGCCACATAAACACAGGTATATATTTAAGGCATTACAGAAATGTAATTAGTAATCGCGTAATTTTGTTTCCAGATGACAGAACTGAAAAAGAGCAATAATCAATTGTTTAAAGAGTTAAACGAAACAAAGTCTGAAATAGGTAGTATGAAGACAAAATTAGCAGTTTGTAGTTCTTCGGATTATCAACCAGGAATGTTATCAGGTAAATGTTAACGAAAATCGTTATAGTATCTTATTATTAGTACCTCTATTATACGATACATTTTTGTTACTCTACTTCTACGTTTTTACATTAAATCCGTATAATTAAAAAGAAATTAATCCCATAAATATTTTAATTGTTTCAGATTTTATTCGCGAAATCAGGCAAGCCAACAAAACATACGAGGATGTACTAATTTCAAAAGTAAAACTCATGATTGAGGAAAAGCTGAACCAAAGGTCGTTGGAAGTGGCAAATTTAAACGTACGTATTGAACTAACTTATACAAAATTAATTTCTATCAGTTACTAATTAGTTTTTAAATCAAATTCCCTATCTATTAATCCGCTCCGCCCCATACACTTACTCGTATCACAGTTATTCAAAATACCGACTCACAATCGTGATTCGGTAACATAAAAGTTTTCCGTAAACAAACACAATGTGTTATCGTTATACTAGTCCTCTCTATCGTAGACCCAAGTGTCGATAGGTTTGTGAAAAAGTTCGTTCGGTGAAGAGAAGGCAGGAAACTTCGAAACAGGATAAAAATTCAGCGGATAGAAAACGTGGGAAGTGAAAACAAAGCGGATAAAGAGAAAGGAAGAGAAAGAATCTACTTTGCAGTTAGGCTACGGTAATGTGCCGCTCCGACCGACGCTTTCGGCATTTCCATGACGCGGTCATGGACGTATTGTTTGCGTAGCATTCGTACGTTTTGTTTGATTAGGACGGCCAGGTGATCTTCGCTTCTCCCCTCTCTCACCTTTCCCCCTTTTTTCCTTTCTTACAATTTTCCTTCCTCGATTATCATCTGCGCGCGAATTTTCATCGATCAAGTTCGTCCGTACGCGTTTCCCGAGACCCCATCTTTTTTTGTTTGATTATTTATGTACGTTTGCGTTGGAATTTTTATATACCGTTCTTCAAATAAAGACTCCCCTGTTTTTCGTAATATTTATATCGACTGCGCAGTTTGATATTAATAGAAAGAAGTATCTAGAGCGTATTCATATTCATGTCTAGCAGAGAGTTAGCGATTGAAAAGAATAAGCCGCCTTTAAATATATACATAGTTTGTCGTTCTCCAGCAATTTTTCACAGCGATCTGTTTAATATGAAGCGTTTCACCGAAGTTAATCAAAGTATCGTTTATTATTTATGGGAGAGAACATCATATTTTCTGTATTTCAATCAAGAATGCTATTCTCGTTCAATTAATTTCTTATTATCTAAGAAGGGGATCTGTATACCAAAGTAATTCATTTATTCTGTTCATGAGAAATAACGTTCAATTTGAATCTTTGCCTCTTTGTTATTTTATCAATAAAAAATATCTGCTGCTATTCTATCTTTCATACTTTCACATTAGGTGGTAAGTATTGTTTTCAATCAAAGAGGTATACGAGACAAAAAATTGGTATCCAATTATATTAGGTCATCCCCTGATTAACGCAATATTCTTCACCGTGTATATTAAGCGAGGAGAAACAATTATCCACTGATATATAATCGATCGGTATTTCGCATCATTTTTAAAAATTACTTTTCTCTGTCGAGTCCATTAAGTTATCGAGTTTTCTTTTGTGAATTTTATCGTTTCCAATTCAACTCTCAGCAAAGTCACATTAATTACATAAATCTATTTGACGTAACGTGTGAATCATACTTTACGTAAATGATATATTTCTTGATACGATCTATCTGAGAAATCTGATGCGTTCAAACGAGGAAGTCTCGTATAAAGAGCCTAGATATTTCATACTTAGACAATACTTAATATCGTGACAAACGATGCTTCTAAAATTATTAGGAGGATGAAATAATATCCATATCTTCAGCTCCAAAGTCAAATGAAAAAATACAATATTAGTTGACACAAAACAACAACCTTCTTCTTCTTCTTCTTCTTCTTCTTGTAGTCTCACAAAAAAAAACCAATCTCCATATTATAGCAGCCCCTTCAATTTAAAGACTCGAAACTTACTTTTACTCCAATTGCATTCTCCTGCTGGAATCGCAGTAAAAATCGTCTTCATCCCCTAATTGGTCTCACCGAGGAAACGAAAGGCAGCTTCGTGTTCTCGATAAAAACCCAGCCTGATACCGGAGAACCTAATGTAGACGTAATACGAAATATCCGTGACGTTTGGTAAAAATGATTAGGTTTCACATGAGGGTGTCAGCCACGGGGGTAGAAAGGAAGATAGAGGAAGAGAACGCTTTGCCCCGTGTGTTACGGTGCGTCGAGGGACGAGGAAGGGTGAAGGATGAGGCACTTAGCGGCTGTCACGGCCTCTCCCTTGGCCTCCTTCCTGCCCCTCTTTTCCTCTTCTGTCTTCTCGGGTTTCAACCATCCATTAGCCTCATCAGCCGAAGCGATGGCCGTCCGCGCCATGCTAGCCTCTCTTCGTCTCGTTGCCAATCTCCGTAATTGAACCTCCGGGACCTTCCACTTTCGACCATGTAAATTTCTGCCATGTTCGCTTTCTGGCATTTCGACGCGTTTTCACGCGGGCCAAGTGGCCGTCGCGACGATTCACGGAATCCTGTCCTTCGCACCGTCTCGCTATTTCGATTTTCTGCTGTTCACAAAACGATTCTCTTTTACGTCGGCAACGAATTTTTATTGCCATCGAACGGAGCGTTTACGATCGCAGGATAAAGGCGCCGGAGAATTACTTTGGAGAAAACGAATATTTTATAATTTTAGAATCGGATGTCTTAAAACGAACATCTCACGCGAAGAACGCTCGATTGGTATTTACGTTACATCTTCGAAAATTACGATCGAAGAACGTTCCCTGCGTTGCTTAATTCTTTAACTTTCGTCGCAACTGGCGTTAGACGAAGAAATTTAAACGGATTTTAAGGAATATCGTATAACGTACGATATGTATGTACATAAGTACTTGAAAATCAATTATCGTACCACGTGCAAACGAATATCATAAATGCTCCTTCTCAAAAATATTATTTCTCTTGCACGGTACTTGGTAATTGCGAGCACGTTCTGGAGAATCGTACGAGCAAAGAGATCTAAGCCAGTAAAACGTTATCTCGTGAAAAATTGCAGGTTGCTATGTAAATTGTTTGATTTCTTTCGAAACGTGCCGAGCCATCTTATCTGTGCCGAGTATTATTGCCCCCCTTATCTTTTATCTTTATCCTCGTTTTCTTCCGACGGGAAGAAACTTTGGGAAAAATTTCTTCCAACCGACCGTCTTAAGATTCATTAAACCTGTGTACAGCTTTATTTCTATATCTCTATGTTTCTAATATAATTCACGCTTTGCCAATAATTTTCAAATTATTTCTAAATATAATAAAAACTTTTACGTTAACGAGAGAGATCATTTATGAACGCACGAGTTTCTCGTCGAATCGTTTCAGAATCAAATAATGAAACTGATGGAGGAGAAAGAAGAGAGTGACAGACGAATAGCAAAACTGGAGGAGGAAGTTGCCATGTTGAAGCTGAACGTAAAGTGAGTACCCAGTTATAGTTTCGCATGATTACTGCAAATTCCTGTAATAAACTTTGCTATTTCTTCATCGTTTCTTCTTTTATCAAATACAGGTTTTGTGGATTGTTTTACACGTGGTTTTTCATCTAGCATACATTTCGCACTGAGTTTAAATCTCTTGTAAAATATCATTGATATCGATAGACCACGTGGCATTTGTGTCGATCGAACGTTTTTCAAATTGCGATCACGAGCGATAAGCGTGGAGTTTCACGGAAAAGTAGCTTTGTCGAAATAATTTATTTCTACGTTTGATCGGTGGAAGGAAATTTGAAATTTGATTTGCCGTCGCATATTGCGATATACTTTCATTTTCTTTATTACATACTCTTGCCGGATCTTTTTCTGAACTAGGAGAAACATCGTATAAGATCGTAGTCTTTTCTTTTTTATTTTTTTTCCAATTTTTTTTCATTCTCGCCCTCTGTTTCTTTCACGTCGTTTTCCCGTTTTCCTGCATTTTGGCAGACCGAACAGAATTACGATATTTCTATTATTTATATCGTTTTATTTATTGTTGGATTTCTTTGTCACCTAAAAGGAGTGTTCCGTTAATTAAAAATGTACTTTGCAATTTTACACGTCTTTTTATTTACGACTTCATATTTTTTTTATGGTAGTAGCAAGAATTTATTTCTAATTCGAGTGAATTCGTTTCGTTGCAATTTTTGTCGATTTAACGTAGAAGATTGGCCACCAACCGTGCTGCTAGAACTTTATTTCTTCCTTTGCGATCTATAACATAGAAGATACGTATATACGATATTTTCAATTTTCTTATAGGAAATCTCTGATCACCGAATTAATTACTTCGATCTATTACTAACAACCAGCATGCGATAACTGGCCTTCGTAGCTCTAGAAGTATTCATTTCTCTAGATAAAATATTACACGAACATTTAATAACCGAAACCATCCTAATTAGAAAATTATTAAGCGCACTAACTAACACGTTAGCTAGAACCTCTGGAATAATCACTCGAGCTTGTAACACATTTTTCCTCTTTTCAGCCTATTCGTTAAAAGAAGACCGCTTTTGGACATTTTTCTTTATGATCTTTTAAGAAACTAACCGCTAATTTCCCAACTAGCTAACCACTAAATCAATTACCTAGCCGAAATTGCTTTAACTTTCTTCTCTTAGATTTAAGTTTCAACTCGGAAAGTCGTTCCCTTTGCAAACTGGTATTCATCCCTCTTTGAAAAATCATTTAAAAATACCAGTCTTGAAACGTTCATCACTAAATAGCTATGCATCTAAGCGTATTATCGTACAGCCATACTCTTCTTTGCTTTCTAAATTTCAGAAAATCTAATATAGACGTCGGTATAGAATTTCTCTTTACAGACGTTAGTTAGCAAATAATTATTTAATTTTATCGCAGTAACGTTCTTTCAATTTAAATCACCGAGTAAACGCTTAAACGAATCGCCACTTGTTGCTTAAAAGCTATTTCAAAATCCTCTTAAAGATTTTTCTCGCTAAATGATTTCCAAACTAAACAGCATCTTGCGACACTCTTCTCCAACTCTAAAACCATCTAGCGAACGCTTACGAATCGTCATTTTAACAGAAAGCTTCTGCGAAAACACTCGCTGTTTGTAAATGAATTAGTCGAAATTATTGCAGATCACTTGGATATTTAGTAGCTCGCCTGTCGCAAACCTTCATCCACTGAACCTGAATTTGAGAAACGCTACGATTCAGTCTCGAAATTCAAGAGAAACTTCACCCACTTAAAAAACGAAAAAGAAAACAAAAAATGCACGAGACCATCTCCCAGCTTTCTTATCCTTCCATCTTCTCTTTGCACCCGCACTTTCTCAATTATTTACACCCCGCACGTGAAAATGGGACCGCATGCACCAAACACCCACCCACAAAACGCAGAACCAACAAAACACATACGCCGTCTAATGGATAATACGCGCGCGCGATCTCCGCGTGCTGAACACATATGTATATATAAACATGGTGGAAATTGTGTGTTGATTGGCACGTAGCAACGAAGGCCGCGAGATCGCCGCGTTCGAGGAAGAGACTCTGGCGCTGAGACGGGAGCTGCAGGAGGCCCGGGCGTCCAAGTGCCTGGCCGAGAATCACGCGGCAAAGTGCGTAAACGCAAGATCAGTCACGCCTGTCGCTACTTTCGATACTACGCAATCCTACGTAACCAGCACCCCCGTGCGTACCGCTCTATCCGACACCTGTAGCCTGATCCCCGCACCACCGTCATCGACATCGTCGTTGTCCTCGATAGTCCCACAACACATCACCTCGTTACTACGTTCCCGAACCGCGGACCTGGCTCACCATTTCGTCGCAGACAAGACGAACGTTCATCGAACCGCTGATTGTAGCAGTCCGACAACGTCCATCAATGCTTCGTGGTCGTTGGACGATCAGTGTCAGATGTCTAGCAGCGGTAACCAGTCGCCGCTGATAGTTACCGCTAGCAACAGTCTCGAGCAACATCGCACGGATGTCAGTTTGGAGGAGAGCTCCAATTTCTCTGCTTCCGAGCTCGCGTTAGAGACCAAGAGTTCCGATCAACGCGACGACGACGACCTTATCCTCGTCGAACATCGTTTGGACGAGAATCCGAGCTCGAAGAAGACGAAAGACGAGGACACGGCGCGAGACGACGAGCCTAAAACAGATTCCGCTACGACCAAGAGTCTTGGCGCGATATCCTCGAACCTGCAAGAGAAAAGGATAAGAGAGCCGAAGAAGGAGGTGGAATTGTCGCGTGGTCATCATCAGAGAGTAGGATCGAAGAAGTCGAGGAAGAAGAAGGGTGGTTCGGTGTCGAAGAGATCGTTCGTCGAAACGGACAAAGTCGGAACGGTCGCAGAGAGGAACGAGAAGAGTGGGACGAAAGACGCGCGGAGAACGGTGAGCGAGGACGAAGATCGAAGTCGTCTGAATGGCGGCGACGACGACGTCGACGACGACGAAACGAGCCGAGCCATCACCGAGATCCCGGAAGTGACCGTAGTCGGTGGTGGCTCCTTCGTGCCGAAAGATCTCTGCTCGACGGGAATCCTGACCTCCAGAGTCCTGACAGCACCTTCACGCGCTACCTACACCACCGCCTACATTTAGGCTACGTACGCGCGGGGCCCCTGCGAACCAAACGCGAACCAACGGTCGCCGTTGAGCGAGGGGGGCTTCAAGGGCTTGCTAGAGGCTACTACTATGTACATGTCAAATAGCACGTAGGTCTATCGTTGTACCACTCCTTTTCTCTCTGTCTGTCTGTTTCCGTATAGACACTTTTTCTGTCTTTCTTCCTTTTTCTTCGTGGACACGCTTCGCGCTATTTCTTCGGGCTCGACGAACGACCTTTCGCTTGGTTCGCTGTGTTTACGGAATATTTAAACGAAGGTATTTTCAGCAGGTACCTTTGAGTCAATATTTTAGGTATTTCGAGCCTATGCTCCAGTTTATGAACAAGCGTCGATTAAGAAAAACAAAGATTAAGAAGAAAAATATCGATTTTAAAGAAGTATTTTATCAAGACATATATCGTAGGTTTTTATCGTGGTATTTCGATGATTTCGTCAATTGTTTATTTAGTTACTTGGACTTCTTAAGGGTTCTCTGTTTTAGTTTTTAAGAAAATATTTGTTATGACGTTTACGGACAAATTGTATAAAATGATTGTTTTATAGCTGGACAAAATATTCTAGAGCATTATTTCTAGTACTGTTCTAGTATTGTTTTATAGTTGGACAAAATATTCTAGAGCATTATTTCTAGTACTTTGTTGCCTTTTCTTATATTTTTATCGTCTTTTTCTAGTTGTATAAGACACGCTCCTAAAGTACGTAGTATCATTTCTAATATAAACGAAGCGATAAACTAGGAATGAAACCTGCAACCAAGCTTAAGATCGTTCGAAAATATTAATAATCGTATGTTTTCCTCGATGGCTTTTGTTCAAAGTACGAGAAGAGTTAGAGTATTTTGTACTTTGGAAGAAATCCGTCTCTGTTTAATAATTCACGTAAATTTATTTATCCATTTTTGTATTTTCACGATCTGTCGATTCTCATTTTTCTGTACTCTTCTTCTACTTACTTATTGTACAGTTTCGATGTGTTCGAAGTGAAAGTGAAAGAAACGAATATATTTCGAGTATTATATCGACATTAAAATTTACAGTTGAAAAATTCGCGAAGAAAAGAATTTTCGCGGGGAAAATAGTTTTAGAGTTTGCTGATTCTTTCACTTTCGCTTTGTAGCTGTAATTAATTATACGATAAACGTGTGTACATTTAAATAGCGTAAATTAGTACGTTGGCATGGCTTTTGCAGCTTGTCTAGCATGCGTTTGATTTCTTCATTCTTTGTTTATCATTTTCAATATCGAGTGTACATTGTTTTTCCAAGCCTCTATCATATTATTTTTACTTTAATTCCCCTTGAACTTTTCAACTGGTTCGATTTTCGTCAATTCAGATCGATCACTTTTAAATCAACTTAAACATCGTCAGCATTAGGTATACAGGGAAGGTTTAGTATTCTTATACAATTTTTGTAAAAGTGATTTTAAGAATCTCTTACGTTTTTATATCGATATCGTAAATATTATTTTAAGTAATGTCCTCGAGTAAATACGCTTTTTTTTTAGATGTAAGTTCGAGACAATTGACCCTGCTACGTAATAATGTTAATATCTTTATATGTTATAGAAATAATTATACAATTATGTTATATATTTCGTTATTAATCTAATGAGTTTCCAAGGATTGTCGCGTAATGTAATTAGTATTTTATTAAGAAAAAAATTGGAACGCATCGGACAGAAATTAAAGATGCTAAAATATTCTCTTGCTATCTTGAAGAGAGCGACGAACATGAAATAGGCATTGGTAGCGTTCGTGATTTCTTCAATAATTTTCAGTTTGCGCAAAATATCAGAAAATGTTTGTCGGGACGTGCGACTTTTCGTTTCGATTCTACGTTGAAATTTTTTCGTAAAATACGGCAAGCAGAAAAGCTTGCCAAAACGAGAGTGAAACTGGAACATAAATACACGTAAAAATTGGAGGATCGTAGCAGGGTTAAGACTGACTAAATAGCAACAGTATAATACGTACTTCAATTTATTGAACAGTGCCAGTTAAAAAGTTCCGACGATACCCGCAAACATGTTAACCTTGTTACACGTTTTCGAGCGTCAATATTTTCGACGTTACGCAACTTCCCTTCCAGGAACGAAAATAGAAAAATAAAATAAAAAAAAAAAAAAAAAAAAAAAAAGAAAAAAAAGGGAGGAAAAATAATGGTTTTCATCGATGGCCGAGGACGAGATCGAAAGAATCAACGTATCATTATCGATTATACTCGTTGCATCTCCGTCGTTTCGCTCAAACATCATAAAAGTCCCGGTGTGTACAGTTTAAACAAGCAAAGTCAATTTTTATCTTTCGATCTGTTCGTTCGGTGGAAATAACGACCGCCACCGATACACGTTTCTCCATTTTTCTCTTCCTCTTACCCATTCTTTCTCTTTTTTCTTCCCCTCTCTCGATATTCCTCTGCAATTCTCTGTTTCGTTGCATCGAGTTTGTACGCGGCAATTTAATAAATGATCAAATATTATATTAATTTAATGTTTTCAAGCCGGCGCTCGCGTTGCGTGTGCGTGCGTGTGTGTGTGTTTGCGCGAGCGCGCACAAAATTGATATTTTCTTTCTTCTACAATTTCCACGGCAAACAGCCGCCGTAGAATCCCCGTCAACAACGGCAAACAACAAATTAATTCGTTGTTTAAACAGTTCCAGAGGCCGGCTGTTTGTCGCTGGCAAACGCGTTTAACGCCACCGACAAGGAACGATCCTGCTAAATTCCAAAGGAACTTCTTAATACATATATTCCGAATTTCCCTTATTATTTTTGTGTATAATGTAGTCTCTATTTACCGTGCGAGAAGTATCTTTTGCGAAAAGTCATTTAGGACTTGTAGGGTGGATGGCACTCTGTTCGCTGTTGAGACTGTTTGACGAACAAAAGATTGAAAAATCAACCGTTCGTTCGGTATTGGTAATACGAGTGATTTGCTTTGACTCATATTTATCTTATACGGATAGAAGATAATCTTGTCTTTTCATTGTCAGTTCACTTTTTATCGCGAGAGGAATGGCGGAAAATTTGTCAACGATTTTTAGATCTTAACGTTTGACGGATTTCGAGATCTCAGAATTTAAACGTTTTACAAATATTTTATAAAATAATTGTTTTTTTCTATTATATTTCGCAAGAGTCGGTAGATAGAAATTCCGACGTCGAACACTGTTTTTAATCGCAACAGAGTTGATTTTTCCAATCATGTTCGTCGAATGAACTAGTAGAAATTATCTGACGAACACAATGCGAAGCGGAATTTTCTAAATTGGGAAATTTGAACGTTCGAAACGAGCAAAAACAAATTTACAAAACGAACATCTTTGATCGATTATATCAACGAGCGCCATCCGCCTCAAAAATCCTGACAGAAAGATTTCACGTTGCAAACACCTTGTGTATATATTCCTTGCACATCAAGCGTATTCCACACTTTATACAATCCTCCATAACTCAAAGACAACCCCGCAAGACGCCAATGGACGAGGGTAGACCGCGAGTGACCGGTTTTGGTCGTGTGTATTCTTTTTCTGTTCTTCTAGCTGGTAGCATGGCTTTCAGCTGACCTCACTGTTGCTTTTGCCGCTTCTAAAGAGAGCATTACAGAGATTTCTTTGGGCCGAGTAGTGGATGATAGGCGAACGAACGCATGTAACGTTCATTGACTCGTGATTTGTCAGACCGGAGAAGCTGCTGGACATTCTGCGTAATAAGATGATCGATCCCGCCGACCAAGGGGGAACCATTCCGAGCTTGGTGAACGTGAAACGCTCGAGGAACGCTTCCTCCTCGTCCGAGGATGAAGAGGAAGACGAAGAGGAAGCAGATGAGAAGAATAATCAGGAGGGAAGGCAGCGAAAGGACGAAGAGGACGGTGGTAAAGTGGACGAGCAAGGAGGAACAGCGTACAGAAAGAAGGTTCCTGAATGGTTGTCGATGATCGAGAATGGTATTAAGCTGTCCGGACCTGTTACCGATTTTTAGATCACAATTTTTCGGAATATTCGAAATTTTCGATTAGAGTTTAAGCGAAGAAACAGGGTGATCTAATGTGTTTGCACGGTGTGAGATAATCCGAAGTGGTTTGAAAAGGTTTGCGATGAGATTGGAAGGAAGCGTGTCAGAGTATTTCGTATATGAACTCGTTGATGATCTTGGATGGAGTATTGGAAATTCTAGACGAAACTTTGAAAAGTAAAAAGATTTGGCGCGTCAGAGTGGAAATGTTTGTAAAAGTTTATGATAGTTGGTAGTAGCGTGTTTGAAATCTCGATAATCTTTGAAGCATTGGAAATTTTAAGTTAGAATTCGAGAAAATAGGAGGATGCCAGGGGAAACGATAGTTTTGCAAGATTTGAAGAGGTTTGTAGAAATTTGAGATTTAAAGAAGTAGCATTAGACTATTTGGATTTTTCGACGATCCTTGGAATACTGGAGATTTTATATTAAGGTGTAGAAAACGAAGGATATTCGAAGCGTTGGAATGGTTTGGAAGAGTTTGCGAACGTTTATAGCGATCGGAGATTGAAGAAACTGGCAACAGAGTATTTAGATTCCTTAATAATCTCTGGAATTGAATTCTTTGAATATCGCAGATATTATTGAACGATTGTGTGAAAGCGTTCACGAATTTGACGAATGTGAACGCTTCGATCGGAGCATAATGAATGACAGATTTGAAATTGTTAAGTCCACGACGTTAGATCAACTCTTCCAAAAATTGTCAAATTTTTACGCAAAAACGAAGAAGGGCGAAAAATCATGAACGATGATCGAGAAGAGTATCAAGCTCTCTATCTGTGTCACCTTAGGCCATAGTTTTTAAAAAAAGATTTTCAAACAAGTAACAAATATTTTAGAATAAGTTTGAAGTTGTTTGATAAGCGATAACAAATGCTTGTTAATTCTTTTAAATCAATTTGTTTGTTCTATTGAAATTACTCGAGTTTGAAAGATCTTGACGACATTTTGTTTCAATAATAAGAAACATAACGCGTGACAAGCGTTCAATCAAACGATTTCTACAATTGTCGTTTGTTTGAGCGTCATAAAATGACTAACTTTTAGACATTGCTTTGGTTACTGCGAAGAACGTGGATTGCAATGAAACGGAGAAGACGAACATTTCTGCAATTCTACAAAGCTTGATAACTTTTTTTATGGATTAAGTAATATTGTACATACAGTTAGCGTTGGGAAAAGAAATCGAGGGAACCTCATTGTTTCAACCCTCGGATAATCTCGATTTATTTATAATCTTACTCTTTTTCTACATTTTTCGTGTCATAAATTTCATCGGAGATTAACGCTTTAAGGAGATTAACGCGAGGATAATCTCTCGATTATTCGAGAGTTAGTAACGAGGTTTGATAAAACTGATTCGCAACCTTACCTGTGATCGTTCATTCGTCCCAATTTTGTTAGAAGACGGTTCCTCGAGATTTTTATTATACCGTCGAACGTGCCTGAAAGTTTGCTAGATTTGTTAAACGATTTAAATGAGTTTTCGCTGGAAAAGCGCGTACTCTTATCCCTCGCGATCTATTCCCAGATCAGGAACTAAAAATAAGATAAAATCGAATCAAAATTATATTGTTAAAATAATAAATTCTAATTAAGCGTAGAATTCTGTTTCGATTAAAATCGATAAAAGTGATATCGCATAATATTAAAGTATCGGATGCCTTAAAAAATTTCTGTTTTGCACGCAAATATTCCAATTTACAAATTTCCAAGTGTTGCATAGCTTCAGTCGCTTAAAGAAAAATTCTCAGTTTCTTTCTGAAATTGTCGATTGCATCGAAGCGCATCGATTTTAGAATCGCGAGGGATGAAACTACCGCGCGATCGTTCGCTGAGTTATATTTTTCGCTGATTAGCCTTCGCAATGGAGGATGCTGATCGATAAGCTTGCGTGTTCCGTTCATGGATCGAAGATCAGCGACGCTGGTGTTTGTCCTAAGAACAAAGTCCACGTAATCGGGTTAATACGTTGATTTCTTTTCCGTTTCGAATCGAATCAACGGTGTACCGAGTACTTTTTGGAATTTTCTCCCCTAAAGGTTTCTCGATGATCCAGAATGGTAGCTGGAACTAGAACAATTGGTTGTTCCGTGAGAAACGTAGGTTCGAAAATGAATTTTTATTACATTCTTCGAACATCGATCCCTCCATTTGACGAAGTTTTATCAATTTTCCGCGAAAGTTGAATGTCTAGTATTATTATGTTAATTACTCTTCGCGCATTGTTATTCGTCGAAGCTGGTCTTTTTCTCGCTTTTGTCGATGTTTCGCCAAAATTGTCTCGATTGTAGAAACCCAAGAGAGCGCAATGCTCGCTCGTTGAATTTCCACATCGTGTATGGACGTTATTAAAGATCGTGTTACCAATTTTTGTACAGGTATTCCGCAATTTTCGGGAAAGCCTCGTTCGAGAATTGGAACTTTGTAATAGCGGAAATATATATTTTTTTATGAACAATGTAGATACAGCATTGTACATAGTAACGCGTAACGATTAATCTCTTTGCTGTGATTTTAATTGTCCTGTATATTTTTTTCAATGTCGTAGTACATATAAATTGATTTTAATGGGCAAAACAAAATTTCTACTTTTCTCGTTTAATTTCTCTCGCCTGATTTCCTATCGTCTCGGCAAAGGGATTAAACGAACGATTTCTGCGATCGAATCTCTGTCTACTTAGAAATTAGCGTTCTTCTTGTAAACGGCAGTTAATAGCTACAAATTAATCAATTAACGACTTGTATTACGATCTACGGAGATTCCGTCTCTCGTGTTATCTATTTCCCATTAAACAAATATATTATAACACACATATATACACATACTATGCACGTAAAGTAGTTTAAGGGCCGAAGCTCGTCGTAAAAGCAGTATTTTCATAAACGAAGTGATATTACTTTCATCACCGAGCACTCATCGATATTTCGTGAAACTTACTTTCTATTTTTCGATATCGTATATATATAAAGATGAGAGAATCTGTCGTTTGCGATGAGCCAACCGTGACAATTGAACAGTTTCAGTGCTCAAAATAATTAGAAAATTAATCCATCTTTTAATCATTTTTACGGCCAATTCATTTTTGACGCAAAAAGGAACAATCGAGGTGTCCTTTATCATTTTTCAATTTGAATTTTCGTTTTCGACGCAAGTATGATCGAAGTTGAATGAGAGAACGTACGTATTCTCGCGCTACACTCCGAAATTTTGATCATTTGTATCTGAAAAACGGAGGCTCAGATTAAAATGCGATATAGAATTATTCGATTTGCTTCTTTTTTTCTTTTTATCAGGAATGTACCTATCGCAATTTGTTTCGTAATTTCGCATAACGAGTTAGGAATTCGACGATAAATATCTAATTTTGTCATATCTGCTATCTGCTTCTTTCTGTTAGATCGCAAGGATACGCAATTTTCTAATTGTTTTAAGCATTTTAATTCACACCCGTGCAACGCGATATTGTAAATAAATTGTATCATCGATCGTTGCTTTTAGTATCTTTTCTTGTTCGAGTGGACATTGAACTCGGATCACTCGAACTTGCAATAGCGTGTTCTATTTTCGTAAATAGATTTACCAATTCGATCGGAACATGTAAAGACTATAGTTCTTACAATTAGATTCGTAAGACAGAAATCCGTGCGATTCGACGAATCGTAGAACAATTTGCAACGTCGTAAGCCGATTCGTATTTAACGATAGCGTGTGATGTTTGAATGGGAAACGATTGATCATTACGAATGTATCTAGCATTAACCAATAGCAACACGAGTGATCAATATCTTTTATTTTCTTTCTCTGCGTGTGTGTATTGCATGAATTGTTACCGATTTAGTTTGCGCAAACTTATCGATACGCGAAATTTGATCAGATTAAAATGGCGGGAATTCGCAGTCGATCTTTTATTCAAATTCGCACGAATTCGATTCGCGGTAATCGATGGCTGTTTTTCCCGACGAAATTCCCATTTCAATTGCACCTTCTCGATGAACAATTTTTTTTTTTTTTTTAGCAAACGCTATTTTACTCTCTTTTATCGTATTCACTCGGTAATTTCAGAGTATCGTTTATTATTATTTTCTTTTCTGTTATTTTTTTTATACAGTGATTTTCATTCCATTTTTAGGAATTTGTTCGCCTATTTGAATTTGTTCGAGCATTGCGCCTATTGTCGCGCTCGTTTCCAGGATATTTTAAACATACATATTTATAGAAAAATGTGTTCCACGATTCGACACAATTGAGGCTCTCTGTAATTCAAAATATCATTAGAATAATACAAATATTTCTCATACAAAATATATACAGGGTGGTGCACGATATTTCCACCATTTCCAGTAATATGACGCAGAAATGTTTCGAATGGAAGTTGATCAGCTTTCGATCGGCTGCAAACCGCGATATAAATAACTTGGAAGCCGATTGAAAGTTGATTAACTTTCTTGTCGGTTAATCGGTAATGTTTGAAAAATCGTGGCGACCAATTCGTGGGTCAGCCTGTATATTTATGTATAGGTATATATAAAATATCTAAAAGTTTTGTTATTTAATTTTTAAGTAACTTTCATTTGGAATTTACGTAGCACAATACTTGTCTCATTGTTAACGAGTACACAAAAAATTCCAATGAACAAATGGAGAAAAAGAAGGGAAGAAATAGATTACAGAGGGTGGCAGGGTAATTCAAGTAGAGATAGACTTGGTAAATGTCTGTGAAATTTTAATAAATCGTATCTGCAAATTTTACATTAGAATTTTATCAAATTTTGACGAAATTTAGCATTTTCATTGAAAAATCATTTTTTTCCTGCGATAGCAGGAATTACATAGATGCAAGTAATTTTATTCAAGACGTTTCTACGTTTCTATTATTATATCAGTATTTTACTATTATTATTGTTCTATGTTTAGACGTTTATTCCCATGGAATAAGTTTCAGTGACACGCGGCTATGATCGTAACTTATAACGATAATTTCGAATCTAATTTATATAATGGACAAGTTTCTAAAAACGGGGTCTATCTCATTTGCTAATTACTTTATACACGGTAAAAAGAAAAATAAAATATATATATATATATACATATAGTAACTGTAATTCACGTATACCTAAATAGAGTACTTAACGATCGCACGAATCAACGTAATCACGATATTTACATGAAATGTATAATCAGATAGTACGAGCCATGATATAGCAAAGTTCTAACGATCGTGTTTCGAGTGTCAGGACAATGAAGTTGACAGAAAAATACAACTATGCGTATAAGAATCTAAAAGCTCGGTTAAGTGTGTACGAGAACATTTTTGATATCGTCGTCCTTCATGTAACACGTCAAAATACAAATTTATATTTATATTACGATCTGTCTTTTATTTTTCAATTTGCATTAACGATGATTAATATATTTGTAGCTTCTCGATCTGTAAATGAAATAGCATCGATCGTTTTCTGTTTCACAATGTGGAACTCGGAAATAAAAGTACACATAGCGAATTTAATGTTTATTTAATATCTAAGTCTCGATAAATTTCCATGTAATTCCTATCATGTAACTCTTTTCGTGGAAAAGTTTAGACGCGATGTTAATCGTCGAAAACGGAATTTTCACCCGTTTTTTCACCCCTAATTTCTCTGCATAAAAAACGCTTTCAGTTTCAAGGATACTGTGGACGAAAGATTAATTTACAGCCTGGCTATATCGTGGCCTGTATTATACACCGTGTGCATGATCGAAACGCACTGCGCATCCGTAATTACTCGATCAAATAATTCTCGAAGTGCCATTAAGATCGTGCCGAACGCTCAGGTTTCCATTGTATTTTTTAATCGGACAACCGATCGGAGGGTAATTTCGCATTAAAAGTGACCTTTCTACTGGATGCTCCTAACACTTAAGTTAAGAATAACCGGTGTCCATAATCGTTAAGCATAACCGTAGCCTGATAATTATAGCGCGTCAAATTTTCCATTAAAGGTACTAAATAGAACCCTCACGATCTTTTCACCTCTATACGTATTATACTTCACTTGTGGCTAAAATGTGTTGTCACGGTTTTATACGTCGAGTTAGAAAATACACAAAGCGTTATACATACACAAAGAGGATGATTATCAGATAGTTCAGTGTCACACATTTTCGGATGGATTGTTTTAATACATAATCATATGTACACGTATATTCTTGAGACTTTAATAAAAGAAAATGTACACGAAGAAAACTGTCGGATCGATGATTTGTCTGTCTATTTGTTAAGATATTACAAAATCCCTGTAGGATCGTGATACGCGTGTTTGGTAAATTTATTATTCGTATCGTCCTTTCATTTTGCAAATCGCTGTATTAAAATAGCAATAGTCTTGCCAAATTACCAATTACCAAAAAAAAAAAAAAAAAAAAAAAAAAAAAAAAAAAAAAAAAGGAAGAATAGATGAGGATTAAAATAGTATGGATTTTTATCTGTAATTACGTTCGTATGTTTTGAACAAAAACAGTTCTTGCGCGCAGGCCACTTCATTAACCCGCCGATAGAAACGGTACTTTTTCCATCGGCTCGAACGACGACCGCGCTATGTTTTTCCATCGTCGTCTCTACGTCTGTGTACAGGCAGCACCGAGTGTTGTGATTAGCGGAACGCGAAAGATGTTATTCTTGTGTATGGCTGTTTGTCTTCGGTGCACAGCCTCCCACGAAGATCGTCTGAAACAGTAAAAGGCTCGATATATGTATACCATAGTGTAGGTGATGATAGCAAAACATTGTTTCGATCGAAGCTTAGGTAAAAACCGAGAAATGTGTTACGATAAAGCGATCCGTTGCTACGAATCGAATCTTTTCTCGCTTTAGTCTCGATGCTTCTCCCTTTGCGTGGTGCGTTTAGGAAAGCGATTCATGGAATTCGCACGAAAGAATTAAAAAGGTATATGACAAAAATATTCTGCACAAATCGCTGCATTGTAAATTTGGAAAATTTCTCAACAAATTTACGAATCAGAGATTTTAACCACGCTGATATTTTCAACGATTTACTATAAATTCTATATCAATGGTTTCTTCGTATTATCTACGTCCCATCGAAAAATTTATCAAGGAAATTGCCTGTTAATTGTAACAATTCCAATCCTCGTCCATGCGACTATAAAAATTGCTACTAAGCTCTTTGTATGGCAGTCGTTCGATGGTTGGTTCGGTTTACTGTCTTTCCAAAAGTAAGAAAAAAACGAAAAGGAAAGACAAAAGAGAGGAAAAAAAATCTACATCTGGGACTATCGTCCCTTTTTCCTCGCTTTTTCTACCGCCTCTTCGGAACACGTTTGAGCCAAAGTACCGCTGTTGTAAGTCGATTATCGTTTTATGGTAGGATTTTAGGTTTCCTCTCGCACGTTTCCCTCTAAAAGAAACTGTTTCTTCTTCCTACCTGACACGCGGGTTTTTCCAACGTTTTATTATACGACGACGGAATTCAGTGAAGCTTATCTTCCGCGTAAGTTCTCGTGGCGATTACCTGCGAACCAACCAACATGGTAACCCCGACCGAATACGCGTGGTCAGGGTCGATCTGTATTATTTTTCCTTCTACGCATTTCATTTACGATACTTCTCCCTTCGGAGAGTTCTTCTTCCCGGCAAATAATCCTGCACTTTGTTGTTGATCGCTAATCACTTTTTCACGTGCACGCGGTTTAACTACGCACTCGGTTGGACAACGACGATTACAACGAATATATTTCCCCGGCCTTTTTAATTTTCCTTTAAAACGGTTGCGTTCGTAAATCTATCGCAGATGTTCTTCCTTCGTCCGAAAGATGTTGGACGACTGCGGACATTTATGAATTCGTAGCCGATTTCGAAAGGCAAACGAACGTAACATACAGAAACGTAGGAAACATCGAAAGCATAGCGTTTATTGTGATTCACATTGGACGAAATAAATTTTTATTTCAATTCCGTGTGTCCGATTGAGTCTGTAAAAATAAGAATTCGCTGTTTATTCATCCCGATAAACTTGTTCCACGTTGTTCTAAATACATTTTTCCTGCCTGTATGACGCGCAAGTACGATCTGGAAAAGTGCAGCGACGATTATCGTCGAGTCTCGCCTCCGTAACGTAATTCCTCGTTCCACCCACTTCCGGCAGCCACGCAGTCGAGAGCACGAGGATCGATATTTCGCGAGGGCAGCGGCCCGTGGGAGTATGGTTCCCCGGATAATTGAAAGCCGTCGTAAAATCGTGCGAGTCATCGTGCACGAAGGCGTACAGAACGGGCTGATATTATTAAAATTGACTGAAACAAGAAGGGGGTGAGTTGTCAGTCGAGAAATCGCTGCCAATTCGAGCCGTTTGATCGGCCACGCTCATCCAACACCTGCTGTCTCTTTCCACGTGCTCATCGATCGTTCTTTACTTCGTGTTACACCCTTAACAATTTTTACGTCACGTAACGAGAGTCTGATTCGTCTGGTTTTTCAAGAGACACGTTCAGGTATCGAGATTTTTCGCCAGATCTCGGTAGAAAAATAGCTGGTTAGAGAAACAGGGTTACTCTTTAAGATGGTAAAAGATAGAAATTCGATCTTTTATCGATGGTAAATGATCGTTACGATGATCGGTAACGTTAATTAAATTGCGGCTACCGATTGACGCGACGTCGAGGGTTGGCAACTAAGCGATTGCGTATTTTAAATAAGGAAAATTCCAAATTTTTGCTTAAAAACATAGCTCCATTCGATTAGGTATTGTTCGTTTTCGTCGATGCCCTTTTGCCATCTTTCGGGCAGTGTCATAATTCCATGTTCATAAAACTTGATTTTTGCCAGCAAGAAACTGAATTAAATGTGAGTTTACATTATCATCGTCATGAAAAATTTTATTGGGATGGCGCAAACGACCGATTTCAGTCGCCAAAGAATGTCACGGAACGTCTCTCGTTTGGCAAAAACACGTAAATGCAGGGATTAATGGATATTCTTAAAAATGACGTCGATGAAAATTTTTATCTACGCTTTCCGTTTTGATTAAAAATGTTTCTCTCTAACTGTCCTAATCTTAAAACATCTTGCAAAGTTGAAGAAAATCTGACAAATAAAGATAAACCTCGTCCCGTCTAATCTTATTGCGTGTAAGAAAATATTCTCAAAAGTTACACAATGAAATATCTCTTAAGGACGAGATGGTATTCGCAGTGAAACTCAATCGGAAGAAGCAGAAATGCCGTCGATCCAACGACGATAATCTGTTTATTATCCGATAAGAAAAGTTCGAACGAAAGGAGCAAATAGATGGAATTTTCTATTAGGTTGTCCGAAAAGTTTCTTTCGTTCTATGAGGAAATAATAAACGCGCGACGTTTTTTCTTTTATATTATTCTCTCGAATTACGTACGATCCGTTTTGTTCTGTCGAGATAGACACCGCGACATTTCACAGAGTTGCTTTCACGTTTGTATAAAAACGCACTGTTGTAAAAAACACGTCTGCGAAAGGAAGACACTTTTCGGACAACCTAACACTTTGACTATATTCGATGACAACAGCGATATCACGGGACATAGGATAGCTGTAACGAGTGAAACTTCGAAGGAAGAAGAAAGATAAAAAGGTGGAAAATAAACGAGAGGAAGGAAGCTTTCGCGTTTCGTTTCCACCGATTCCTCGTCAATTAAATAGAAATGTGTTTTCCACCGGTCGTTCGTAGGAAGTATCGGTGTGTTCGAGAAGAGGGGCATGGGAATGAGTAACGAGGCAGAGGAACGACGAAAATCAAACGTTTTTCAGGTTTGGCCTGATGGCCTGCTTAAAACTTTTACCTTTCGCGGTACGTTTGCACGGAAACGATGAAACGGAAATTTAACGAAAGATCGGCACCCAGGGGCTGAGGGTGCGCGCATACATACACACACACACACACACACACACACACATACTAGCGACGTTCTTGTTTGTACAATCGATTCCGAAGCGTGCTGCTTTTATACACGCGCCCCGCGACACAGGATCGCCCTTTCTCGTTGGAAAATATCGAAAAATCTTCGGCCGTTCGTTTCCTCGAACAAAAACTTTGTTGTACCACGAATTTAATTAGTCTTATCGCCGGTAGTTATCTCATTTGCTTTTCTCCGTTGTTTGAACTAATGGACGGGGTGATAGCCGCGAGGATAGCTAGCCATAATTTTTATCCAAATTACTTGCAATTTAAAAACGATAACGGTTTACGGTGTTTTACGATGTTTTGGTTATTTAATAGACGGTACTTTTATTGACGGTAGGTTTAATAGACGGAAAAGGGTTAATAGACGGAAAAGGATTAATAGACGGAAAAGGGTTAATAGACGGAAAATTCCTGTTGGTAAATTACTTGGTTCTTGGAAATGTGGGTTCGCAAAGTTTCTACCGGAGATTAAGATTTTTGTTGTCGTTGAAGAAATACAAATGGGATATCGTAGGATAATATGGGAATGTCGTTTAATAAATCTTTCTTTGTATCCCTAGCTACGTATATATCCTGGTTTTCAGCGTTTCAAAGAACAATGAAAAGATAGTTCGGTGAATCGAGTAATTACATGGAGGAGAAAGAAAAGGAAATGGCAAAATAGTGAAAAGGTAGCGAGGGACAGGATCGTAAAAGAAGTAAAACTTCTATAAATATTTTTGTATTTGTGATAATATTTTTGTGGTTCGTAAGCAGATGATAAATTACTCGTTGAAAATTGTAAATAATACCAGTGGTGCAAATATTAGATGAATCTTGTAGGTTGGTCGATTAAAGGTGCTTGCAAGACTCGTGGAAATAAAAGCGCACAACTAATGAAGATGGAACATTAAACATGTTCAATATTAGCGATCAAATATTTATAAAGAAATGTTTACTGGAACGTATGTACAGATTCTCTGAATCGATGTTTGCGTTAGTGTAGACCTGTTTTCTCAACGTGTTAGGAAATATCGTCGCAGTGTTCGTACTTACTTGTTTTATATATTTTCCCTGCTAATACCTGTACGATTTGTTTTAATTAGTTCTTAACTCGATATTTCCACTAATCACACGTGCTGATAACCGATACCGCTGACAAATATTAATCAATTAATTACAGAAAATTATATTTCCATCGTAGAAAATTACGAAATTACGTAAACTTTACGTACGAATTACGACTACGGATTGTATAAAAATAGCTAATATTATAAAATAATCTTGAATGCTAGACGATTTTCCGTTATCGATCGTCTAAACGTATTAAGTCGTCCTTCTTCTGTCTTTCTTTCGCAAACGTGCTTTTACAACAGTGCAGCTTCGTACAAACGTGAAAGTAAATCTGCGAAACAGAACAAAATTGATCGTACGTAATTCGACGAAATAATATAAAACAATAAACCTTGCGTCTATTATTTCCTCTTAAAACGTTAGAAACTTTTCGCACAAACTAATACTGCTGTAGATGTTTATGTAAAGGGGACGTAGGTACGCGAGGACTGATGACGAGATTACTTGTTGTTGTAACCGTCGAACATATTTAAAGCGATAAATTAATACACAGCCGTAAACGCGAGCCGTTAGTACGAAGTATAAATCGCAAAATAAAATCGCGGAATATATACTCGTAAATGCTCGTCGCGTAACTCGATAGACGCTCGTTAGATACTCGATATGTACTGTCGCTCGCGATCGCGTCCAGGTTTTATACAGGTCAGGACATTCGAATTCGTCTTTATTCGACGGTTGCTTATAGCGGTGACATTGTTTCGTCCGGATTCTATTTGTTCTTACGTTACTTATAATCTAACGGTCTTGATACTCCGAGGCAAGACAACAACATGATTTGAATTGTCCTCTGACTTATGTGCCGCTACGCTAATCGCCTTTCCCATGCAAAATATTAAGAAACGACTTGCTGTATTATCTCTAATTCGTAGCCAAAAATTATTATCGCTATCTTATCGTAGAAAGAAAAAGAACAAAATATTCTACATTTGCTACACGATGTAACACATTATTCTCAGATTAAAAACTTCTTTGTCATGGTCAGCTTCGATGCTCGTCCATCGATAGTCAGCCAACGATGAACAATTCGACTCAATGAATAACAAATTCGAAAGACCGAAGAGTACAAAGTGTATGTGTACCCAGTAACCGAATTTGTCCTCGTTTCCAGAAAATCGATAACAAAATAGAGAGAAAATTATAAACAAAAGTGTTTACTATGTGACTAATGTCTCCCGTGGAAATTTGACGTTGAATAAGATAACATTGTTTATGAAGAAAACTAGGATTTTACGCCGTATTTGTTATTTGGTCATCGAGTTTGTTATTTTTAACGGGTTACACAATTGGTTAAAACCTTTGGCCCCCTTGAATCACTCACCTTTTATACATAGCCCATGACTAGTTCTTCCTATTGTATTCATTACGTTATTTATCATCGTGTTGTTCATCGTCTATTTTATTTACCTGTCAGCCTGTCGAACTTTCAACCGTGATGATACATAGAGTGTCAGTCCTTTCAGCAGTTTGAAGTATCGTTGTCAATTTGTCCTATTACTTAACGGTAGGCCAGAAATGGACATTTATGTGAGAAATATTTATGGTTGGGATTATATGAGTTTGTAAAACTTAAAAATTTTACGATATTCGTTGAGTTTCTTTTTCAATTTGCCTAATTTGTTTTTGTATGGAAGACTCATAAAAAAGAAAATTACCTGTCCCTTTCGCGATATCAAATTCGATAAAACTCTCCGTTCCTAACACGCTCGATAATACTCTTCGTCCGTAATACATTTTTTTGCCACCTCATCCGTTTTTTTATTTCACAACGACGAAACACGACGATCAGTTTATGACTCGGCGAATGAAACTACAAACCTGGTTTTTTAACCGCTTTCAAACTCCCCGAAAAAGGGCCACTCCGTCACAAAGTGGACTTTCATTTCGTTCGTCGAATTTGCTTTTCTCAGTAGCAGAGAGAAAGAAAGAAAGAAAGAAAGAAGACAAATCGTCGGAATAATTCTATTCGGTGTAGAGCTGTGGAATACACCGTTTACAGGTTAAAAAGTTTGCGCAAACGATTCGAAGGTACGAGATCCCGATGTCTGGCAGACGTCGTCGAGCAATTGTGCTCTATTGATCCTTCCAACGACTCGGTTATTACTTGCAAATATTTACCGATTTCCCGCAATGACAAACAACCGACTAGCGTCGCGATTTTCGACGAGCTTTGCCCACGCTTTCCAGCTATTTATACTTTCTGCACCGAGAGATATATCGCTCACGTCGTATTGAAACTAAGATAATAATGGGGAAGATAAGGCGGCGTAGATAAAACCGAATTATCGTGATATTTTTGTTCCGTGAATATCAATAGGTTCGAAGTTCTTCGGGATAGGTACATACATGTAACATAATTGTATCAGTCCGATGGTTCACGAAGTAAAAGTGTTTCACTTCGAAGAATATTAACCTCGTGACGTTCTTTCGGCTGCTTTCATTATTTTTTACTTAATCGGCTTTTCGTATTGTTAGGAAATTTCTTCGGTTTGAAAATAGTATGGAAGAATCGATTTTATCGATTTTATATCGAGCTCCGTTTAACACGTTCAAAGTTTTGGTATTTTAGTGAAACGAAAGCACGACGTTTGGGATAAAAATTCAGAGGATTGCGAAAATCTATAGATCGATGAAAGATCGATTCGACTGAAAGCAATATTTATCGTGATTTTACGCGGAATTACTTTTAATGAATTTTTAATGTTAAGTAAATTTTGCTAAATACAGAAGCATTTTATTAAAGTAGATTAAAATCTCGTTTTATCGATAAACTGAACAGTGTATTAAAATTAAATATACGATACATCGATTACTTGCCGGCATGCGTTTAGCATATTTTTCTACATAAACTCCCTCATCTTTAACCGATATTATTAATACTATATTATTATAATATTATTGCAATTATTAATATGAACCAAAATACACTTTAATTAGTCTTTTAACTTACCCAGAAATTTCTATAATCGTTCGATGAAAGATCGACGGAGGTGAATAAATTTTACCAATAAATCTGTCATTTCTTTACTACAGGAAACGAACAATGCGAAAGAGAAAAATTACAGCGACAAAAAAAAAAAAAAAGAAAAAAGAACGCGCAGATAAATAAATAATTATTTTATTTCTATTAATTAGAACAGAAAATATCAGCAGTTCACCCAGGCAATTCCTTTCCAACGATTATTCTAATTCTTTCGAGTAGTTCGATCAACGGTCACATGCATCTAATAACGCGACACGCGTGTCTATTCCCACAAAACGCGACGAGAACAGTATCATTCTCGACCATAAGCGTCGTTTCCAAAGACCCTCGAGCCCCGACAAAATTACACGGGGATGAAAACAGTGTGGAAGAACGATCGGAGGAAGGGCAGACGTAAGTGGATGCAGGACGAAATTGAGTCACTTAAAAAACGATACACCGCGTGTGCTTTATCGTGGTCGAGGCGACGCAGACCGAGCCCTCGAAGGAGTCACGTGCTGTGCGTGCTTCGTCGAGCTTTCGCCAGATTTGCGGCCCTCGAGATCGACCGTCGGCCTATCTACGACCAGGACGAGCCGAGCTACCCCCCGGATTCGGCCCCTGGCAAAAATAATAGACTCGTCGCACGTTCTCGAGGATCGTGCTGCCGCGAAGAATCGTGCAACGGGGATGAATCTTGGTTAAAGCGAATCGTCGAAGTGATTGGAAAATTGCTTCTTCTTTATGGCGATGTTGGCACCGGTCGAAGGCAATGAATTTATATAACAGCGTGCAAGGTACACAGATACGAATGGAGCTTTTGCACGATGGTTCATCAAAATGAGCGATGAAAAGAAAAGAAAATACAAAGGTATTTAATTGAATCCTTCGGAGAATCGTGATAATTAGCATTTCTGGTAGAAGGTCTGTCTTTTATACTACCTTTTTACCATCTCTTTTTAATCGAATCTTTTTGGGAATAATATTGCACGTTGCAACTGTAACGTTGAATTTATATTTTACCAATTGCATGCAGTGCAACGTGAGAATATTGTTTTTTGACAGATGACTTTTATTTATCTTCTACTCGTCGCCTATATTCGTATCAATGTTTCGCACGAGTATAAAATGAAAATTGCGAGTAAAAAGTGTAATAATAAAATTTGTATCTATCGCGAACGAACGAGCGTGCGAACAGCAACGTGGTAAACAGAACGATGAAACGATAGAGTTTGAAAGAGAAATAAGAAATCTTTTTGGTATTTAAAAAAGCATCCGTATGGTACTGAGAAATTATCAAGTTTATCTTCGCGACGCGTTCAGAGAAGCAAAGGATCGCCTAAACTCGAAATGTACATGGAACTGGGCTTTCCCTAGGCCAAAGAAATTGGTTTTGCCCTGATTATGCCGATGCTTAATGCGGTTCACGCTCTTCTCTCGCGCAAATGTTGTGACAACGATTTACGAAGTCACAGGTTAAGATTTGTACGGACTTAACGGCGTTCGGCCACGGCCCACAAGCTCCTTGTTCGGTCGTTCGCATTCAGAGACACGGATTTGTCGATCTGCTACCCACAACTACGAATAAGATCTTCTCCGAGTTAGTTTTGGACTGACTTCTGTCCATCGGGTTGGTTCTTCGTTTTTCTAGGCGATAAGTCAGTAAGAACGTGGAATATAAAACTAGGCAGAAAGGAGGAATATTTGAGAGGAAAAATATTCAGAGTACGAATGTGACTCGGTCTCTTCTCTTTTCGCAGAGCTTCACAAAGTTCCAGTTGGTTAGTTCCAGTACGCATTAGCGATGACGTTTGTTGGAAATTTGGCCGCAGCTTTTTATTATAATAATAGGAATTTGGTTAATTTGCAAGTTAAAACGATATTATCATTTCACGCGATGAAACGAATAATTTTAAATCGCGTTTCGAACATCGGCAGACTTTTGGTGCTTCCAAAGATTTCTCGATGCTTATTTTAGTTTTACGCTTGTGCGATAGATCCGTATTTTTGGAAATTTTCCATCGATCAATAAGGTTATATTTTGACTAGAAATCTTTAGAAAGCTAAACATTTTATTACAACTCTGTTTTTCCTTGCTTTTCTCCTTCTGACCTGACAAAATCAAATTTCCATCCTAATTTATGCCGAAACACGCGAAACATTTACGAGACGCGTCTGCCATTCACGCGTGTTCGTGTCTCGTATCGTGATTTTTACGACCGTCCACTTGGCAGACAAAAATGACCGGTGTTTTTCGGACGTGACCCAACCGCGAACGCACCTGATTTTCCTTTCGCTCCGCGATACATTGACTTCTCGGTGGTGCGGCGGTTTGTTGTTTCGCAAAGCCTTGAAACAACAAATCTCGTGCCACTCGTCCTATGCCCGATGACAGGTATTTAGGTTGCCGCATGCTCGTCCAGATATTTTTCTAGGCCGAGCCGAAGAAGAAAGAGTCCGAGGCTCGAGAAATCGGCGATTGTTGGATTTTCAGCGAAACTCGTTGGTCTTTTACGTGGAAGACTTTTTTTTCTATTCTGCGTAGATGGAAGGGCAAGGTCGAAGTCAAAATATCGAGAAGAGAGATATTTTCGCGAATCGAAAGATGGAACGGCGATGGATAGGGTAAAATAAAAATGATCGTCACCGGTGAACCGATCATCGAACCGATCATTGGAATCGAGCAAATAGCGGAATGTTGAATTTTATATTCAGAAATTCTGTAGAATTATATGCAAATTATTTTCATCGTGTTTGTAGCAGTTGCTTCGCCATTCGATATTTTATTAACGAAAATAAACAGATTCTGATTTTGGAAAATTATTTTGGATGAATTTGATGTTAAGAAATTATCTAAAATAATAATCAAATTATTATTTTCAACTTCTTTAGTACGTTTCTTTACGACGTGCGTTTCTTCTGGGAAAGAAGTTGATAAGTTTTTCGCGTTTCTTTGGCTTGGCGCACCACGTTCTGTGTGCCAACAAGCTATCAACGGCGTTAATAGAAAGAAAAACAGGAGTGGACCACCCACGTGGACCAGGTAGCCATTCTTCAGGATCCGTAGCCCGTTCTTCCATCTGTCTACCCTCGTGGCAACCCTCTTACTTTCGTATAAAAATGACAAAACACTTTTATCGAGTCGAAGGATCTTGACTCGCGCGTTGCGGTGCTTCAAACGAAGTCAAACACCGTTTGGCTCGGCCACCGTAGGGCGTTCCGAAGCTTTCAATGTGTGAGAGCAATTAGGGGAGAATTCGCAACGTTTTGTTTAGTTTGTAAAACGAATTAATTTGTAAAACTGTGACATCTCCATTTTTATGATTAATTTTTAAGAAGTTTTTGAACAAAATTCAGATAAAACCGTATTTTTCGTGTCTTCTTCGATCTCAATCAATTTTTTAAACCACAGGAAGATACCATTGGATAAAAAATGACGCGAAAAATGCAGGAACACTGGATATTTTACAATATGAGAAAATAATTTTAATTTAATCTAAGATATTTCTCGTATTTCTCTTTGTTAATTTATAATTTGTCTGCTTAATTAGATTTGAGACGAAGATGCAGTTAAAGATTAATTAGGGATCGGCTGTAGAGACAAAACGAGGGAACGAACGAACGATTCGCGTTTGTAATTCATAATATTCGGCTTTAATCAGGCTAATTTCCGTTTATCCAAAGAACTCGTCTTCTTTTCACGATCTTGACGAATTTCTGGCTCTGTGTCGCCTCTTTATCACGCGCAAATAAGTTTGTTAAAATTCCATGCAATAAAACCGACTGTTACCAAGTATGACGTTCGGACTGAAAATAAAGCAGCGGGTAATTAAGGCAAAAATGCCGCTGCAACAAGCCGGGTCTTTCTCTTTTCGGACTGATACCCATTTTTTCCCAACTCCGATTACGTTTCTTCCTAAAAAATTCTTACTTCAAACGCGATACGTTTATCGAGTTAAATCAAATTACCCGATAAATTACCACGACAATAATCGATACAATAAATCCGTTAACAGTCCTTTCGTAAAATATAGAAAAAGTTAACAAACAAGCGGAAAGAAATAGGAAGCCGAATCAGCGCATCAACCTCGCCGTTCAAACAGAAACTAAGAAAAGAAATCTTTCTGCGCTCGATTATTCCGATAAAACTATTTCCATTTCATCGTGATCGAGCAACCTATGCCGATAATTACAAGAAACAAACAAGGCGAAAAAACGAAACGTTGTACAGCTGTACACCCTAGGGGACACGCTAAGCAGAAAAGTCGGTAGCCGCGTAGCGTCGGTAGATCGTCGGTAGCGAGCATCGACGAGAGAGTAGAATCGATCGCGGTCCGTGATACGATGTAATCTAGGTCAAATAGCAAATCGTTATTTAATCGTAGATCGAGGATCGGTACTAATCGAAACAAACAGTACTCGATTGCGCACTTGTGCCGTACTTGGCGGGCGGGCGGCGGCTGCGGATACACGAGGCGGAGGAGGCACCGAGGAGAGGGAGTGATTTGTTGTAACGAAGAACGCCGCGCGCGCTTGGCACAATGTAGCCACTTGTTTACAGGGACAATATTTTCATTCCGCAAACAATTGGTAGCTCGATAAAGACCCGGCGTACAGGTGGGTGCTCTCGGATCTAATGTTGGAACGCGCCGCCCGTTCGTGAATGCCTCTCCTCCTCCTCTTTCTCCTCCTCCTCCTCCTCATCCCTCTACATATGTGTGTGTTTACGAATCTCTCGAGTAAAGTATTAGCCGACTCTAAACGCTTGAATCATCGAGTTGTATGCCTTCGATTCGTCGGCCCGTCACGCCCGGCAACTCTACCGATATTTCTCTCGCTACTCCTTTTCTCTTCCTGTGCTAGAAGCCTCTTCTATTATTCTTCTATTATATACGCGCTAGTTACGTCGGATTGAATTTTAACAGCGGTTAATCGCGGCAGGCATTTGCTTTTCCAATCTTCTTCAGTTTCCTTTCGGATCATTGACGAAAGTATCAAGAGGGAGCAAGAGCTTGGATAGCGGGAAGCTTCTGGTTTTGGTGTCTTAAACTTTGACCGGGTACTGTGTAGCTTGGCAACGAGCTGACGTACGAAGATGTTTCCTTTGCTTGAGAAATTTGACGGGAACGTTAATCGCATCGTAAGGGGTTGATAACGAGCGGAGACGCGTACATCTTCTTTCTACGTTCGAGTGTTTTCCTCCTATCGAAAAGTTGTCCGACTGATGGTCTCCGTGGAATTTTCCTAACTGTAATCTCTCATACTTTGGTTTTATGGAGCATTCGACAATTTTTACGCAATAGTAGCTACTACGGTAGGTACTACGCGAGCTTGTAATGCAATCAATCGTGTAAACATCGGTGTTCGTCAAATTCCTTTCTCATCTATGATAAACGATAGATAACGCGTATGATCGTGCTATCACTAAGCAATCATCAATAAATATCGTATGTATCGCCTGATACATATGGGGACCCGAGATGATCGTCGGCCAACGATAGTTTCGTATTCGGTCGTGTAAGAGGATTATTGAAATCTTTTGAACGTGTTGGAGCGACATTGTGTGGAAATGGATGAACATAAAACGCGGAGGAAACCCCGCAGGTATTCGTTGCACGTTTGAGGGCTGGCAACGAGGAAAGAAGCAATGGTAATGGTGTCCAGCAAAGATAATCCTGTGGTGTTTACGATCGAGCAACCGCAAGTTCTTACACGCAAACGACGATCTCATCGGGGCCAGAGTCCAGCGGGAGCTTGCTAAGGATAATGAGCGGAACTAAAGTGACTGTAAACGGAGATTTGCTGGTTGCCAGATGAAAAGCGTGCGGTCGTTCTCTCGTGCCCGATGTTCTTCGAGTTTGGATTTTGAGTACTCTTTATCTTTAGTTTTTGCACGATCCTCCCTCCTGTATTATTTGTTTGACGATCGGCAAACGAAGTTTGATTATGTTGACCGAGGTTGAGATGGCACATTGTTTTCTTGAACTGTCATATAACACGTTGTAGGGTCTTTCAAGTTTGAAATGTTCGACATGTAAAACATTCTACGTTAATTCGTTGGAATACTTTCAAGTATGTAGCTTAGGATTGCGCAAAATTCGAGCGTTTGAGAAAGTTTAAGAATCCTTCTGTTCGAAGTTATTCCGTCATTGTTTGAAAGTATATTCGTGTTGCTGGATTCGCGAAAACCAATGATTTGCAATCCAGTACAGTTCTTGTCCTTACGATTAATATAGGAAACATCAGTTGGAATAACGTGGTTGTAGAAAGTTTGACGATGTTGGAGGTTTTAAATTCACCTCCTTTCAGGCGCCAATGCTTCGATCTTGCTATACTTTAAGATCTTTCTTTGCTGGATAAGAAATACGTATAGTTTGATGATGTTTGTCGATGTTTGGAAATAATCGAAGCGTGAATATCTGCCGATAAGTTGGTCGTAGATAATAATTTTTAGCAACTCCGCTCGGATTATCCTCTTGGCTTATTTTTTTTTTTTATAAATTAAAAAAATTGATAATTGTTTGTTCGGTGATCCCGATTATTTTTTCCTCGATGGAAAATGTATTTTAATGGCGCCGGTAATTATATAGAAACGAAAAATTACCCGATCGTCAAGACAGACTTTGAATCTTTACGTCTTTTATTTCTTCGCGCTGTTACGTACTTTTCAATTGTGTCTTCCTTTCGTTTTGGTAGCAATAGGAACTGTATTGTAATAGCGTAGATAGATATTTAGACGTGATTTTATCATGACAGAGGGGACTGTTAATCGGTGGTCAGTGGACAAGATACAAGGGCCGACGGACAGGCAATCGATAAAACGACGGAGCCCGTTCGTAATCGACTCTGCCTTTTGTGACTTTGTCCAACGGTGGACACCATTTTGTCGTTTACTTTTTCGCAACGAGTCTCGGAAAGCGGTTAATCTCAGAAATTCCTTTCTCCAATTTGCGAATACGAGCTGCATCGGAAAAATCAAATTTTATATTTTTCACACCGATGTGTAAATAAGGGCCTTGTGCCCTAGAATTCGGCGCCAATGTAATCGATAAGCGATACTTATAGTGTGATAACAGGCGTACGCGTCGATCGAAAAGCAACGTCTCTGATCGTTTATTGAAACATCGCTTAAATTCTCACGTCCGTGAGGAGGTAGAAGAAACGAGAAATAATAGGATAGTAGGTAAATGCTTGTGTTCTTTTTGTATTTTCTTTCGAAAATTGAAGAAGGACGGTCGATGCTTGTTGGAAGAGCGAAACACCTATAGATTATTAACAATTAGTAAATGGTGACGCGAACGTGTTAAGCACAGAGACGGCTGAGGTGAAAATGTCGTCTCGAAGCTGTTGGTCGATGGCAAACAAGGTTCCCTAACCGATCGTGCAAAGATTTTTCCGCTCGATCCAAGTTTTTGCGTTAAAATCTATTCCGCGGAATATTTGATCTGCGCGGTGAGCCTTCTGAGAGGGAATAAAGCAAGAAGAGAGAGAAAAAAAAATAGGAAATATTCCTATCTCGTGACGAAAGAAACGAGGTGGTTTGACCAAATCGTTTGAAAATATTCGGCCGTCATTTTTCTTACGAAGCGAGCAACGAAATTACGCGAATGATGATAAAAGTCGTTGCCAGATTTAGCAGTTTCGAACGTTGCCCCTTCGAAGGAGCAAAAGGAGAGGAGAAAAGGAAGTTAAAGAAAAACGAAGCAAGAGAACGATGGTAAAGTAGGTAAAATAGAAACTTGTTCGTCAGGATGATTTCAGAGGGATGGTTTAATTAAAAATGGTTTAATTCGAAAAATAAAAAAGCGGAAGTATCGTTTCTCACTTTTGGAATAAATAAGCAGGATCTTCGAACGTGGAATGGAAATTTTCGGTGGATTTTGTACTTCGTAACAATCATAAGGGATTTCTAGACGCAGAATAAAAGTTTTGAGAATATCGCGTATTTTATAATAATTGTAATAAGATATCATTTTCATTCGGATCTATTTTTGTAACTAGGGGATGTAATTTACGTAAATCTGTCGCGATCACGAAGTTTCACTGGTTCGATTATTCGCGCGAGAAACCAGCAGCAAATTAATCGGCTAACTCGATATTTAATTCACCGTTAACACACATGCACGCGTTCTAGGGCCATCATATTGTGCACCGCGTGACAAACCTGTGAAATTATTAACGCCAACCTCGCTATTTATCATAAATAATGTCGCGCCAGATCGTCCAGTGGAAAATAATGTCGCGTTCGCTTGCAACCTGGAAATCTGTATTGCCTACACACTTACAAGGTTAGTCGATCATTTGAAAAAATTAACGCGTTAAAGCGATCTTTTAGCCACGCGTTTCATCTTCTTTATCCCGCTGATAAGTATAAATATCTGGTTATTCCTATGAATTTTTTGACGTTTCATTGCGCGTTTCTAACGCGACTGTGAAACTGCAAAGGAGGTTTCTCCTTCGTGACGAGCAAAATGGGTCACCATTCGGTGATTTACACGACGGAGGACGTGTTAAGTCGTTGAATAAATGCGACACATCGACCACCCTTCGATGCTTTCTTCTTCGTCGCGTTCCCTTCGCATTTCGAATCGTCCGCGTCGGACACATTAGACCGTACTTCGCACTTGCTCGAAAAATAGCTAGCCACGTGAACGAATCGCTGATTTCATCTCGGTTCGAGAACGATCGCAAATTTACAGGTAGTCATTTCTCAACCGCTCATTATCGATTCGTCTTGTTAATTTTCTTCAATTTCTACCAGACTCGACACGGCCATAAAGATAGCGAAAATAAGATCCCGCAAGATGTTTGTAGGCGTAGCAATATAGAAAAAGGTTTTGCATATGGAAGAATCGCAACGTGGAAAATATCAGAACATCACGCCGATTGAAAATACACGAAACCCGTTGAAGTATGAAATTTTATACAAGTGGCACAAGCGATACGTTCAATTTATTTGAGACTTTATAATTTGACAGAAATCAAAGTAATTAATTTAAAATAATTGAAAATTATTGGATTTCTTTTTAATTTTTGGTACTTTGCGTGTTGATGGAATCGTTGGGCTTTCCGTCGGAAGAAATAGTTGGTCGCAATGGTAGGTACCTTACGTCGTGTAAAGCATCAGAAATTATTTAAACAGAGGAAATTGTCCGTCGGTGATCGGTCGTTTTAATATCGACGCTTGAAATAAAATCGTAATTATGAGAGAATCGATGGATAATCGCGAAATAATGACGAGGAAATCGGTCGACTTGCGAGCTTCGAGGCGTCGAATCGACGGAGGGAGCGACAGAGGAAACCGCGCGACCGGATCGAGTTAAGCTAACCGAATTATCCGCCGAAAATCCGATCTCTTTTTATTACGCGCGTTTAATATTCATGGGCCACGGACGGTTAATTATTCGAGACGCGATAAACGATTAATCGACGCTGATCGAGCGACGCGACGCGTCGGAAAAGCGGAAAATTCGATTGCAAAACTCGATTGTCTCACGGTGATGTCGTATTTTTATCGATTTCCTCTATGAAATTATATTCCAACGATTGTCGGTTGCCTTCTCCGAGAAAGAAAACTTGCGAATATTTATTTTCTTCTTGAAAAAAGAAATTTCTATTTTTCCTGTGTGTTTTTTTTTTTTTTAATCATTTCAAAAGTAAACATCGACAAGTCAATATCACGTACACGTGTAATTTCATCGTACTTATTAAAATAATTCTCCATTCTCTCCACAAACTTCCTAAAGTCCCTCGCAAATTTATATTCGATTCGACTTTTCATTTTTCTCTTATTCGTTAAAGCAAGAATACCATTGACGCGTAAACATTCAATGACAGCGACAGGATTATGAAATTATCGCGACGTAGAGAAGAAGCGTTTGAAAAATGTCAGAGAATAGTCGGCTGAAGAATATTTATGTAGCTATGTTGTATCTGATTTCTTTATTGTTAAAAAGTTAACAAGTGCTTGTTTTGTAATTTGTTCTCTCTCTCTCTCTCTCCCTCAAAAAAAAAAAAAAAAAAAAAAAGAAAAAAAAAATTCGAGTGTGCCTACTTGTAGTAGAAGAGGTTTAACTCAATCGTAAATATCGACAAATTTACGTTGGATGTTTAGAGTTATCAGTGTGTTGTACGGATATAGATAAATATTATGCGTGTATATTTGTTGTTGTAATTAAATGTTATCGGTAACTGTTTGAGTTATCTAGCTTTGACATAGGTAATGAAAGCAGCGGTATTCTTATGTAAGTTGATTGAGCCAGTCCAAACTCTCTGTAATTTGCCATACTTCAATATTTATGTTGTTAGATTTAAGTGATCTATTTTCCAAGCTTAATGATTCTAACAGTACGTTGGTACAATTTGACGAATCTATTATCCGTCAATATTTACTCCTCTCATTTACTATTGCCAAACTCTACTTGACGAGCTTCCATTTTTCCCCCCCCAAAAATTCTTTATTTCCAGATGGTCCAGAGAAAACTTTCGTGTTTTTCTTTCTGATAAAGTTAAACATTTGCAACGGCACGTTACATTCTAAGTTGCGTGTACATGCGTACATTGTCCATATTTTATTCCATTTGCTTTTATAGGGTCGGCCTTTGTCAGCTAAGTTTCTCGTATTTTACTATCTTACCACTGTAAAAACGATCTGTTTGATGCTCTAGTTACGTACATCATTTTCTCTTCTCCTATACCAAATAATCGATTCATAATTTACTACGGGTAATTGGTAATTCTACTATCAAACATACTGTAAACTAATCAGAATTTCCACCAAGATGTTGTCGTGTTTACCGGATCTTCGAGCATCGAAGTAACTCGAGAACAAGTGGGCGTTTGATTAATTTAAACAAGTTCTATGTCACTAGCTACGTGTTATTAGTTTCAATATTTGACGCTTGTTTGCGTATCTAATTCGTTTGATTTGTTCAAGTTGTAACGGGTCATAAAAGGAATACATCTATCTACCGCATAACGCGGAAAATAAAACGACCGATTAATCGAATTCAAATTTCACGATCTTTCGTTCGTAACGACTCGAATCTTCTAGATAATCTAGTTTAGCGAGTAATTCAAATTTTTGTGCAATACGTTTGCATGATACGCGGATGAATAGAGCTTGATAACGAGCTGTTCTTAATTAATTCAAATATTGTTTTAACATTTGTTCAAATACGAAAAAATCAATAAAAGGTTGAAAGAATAAATAATTTTGTATCGAGGATTTGATATAGAATATCGCTCTAGAAAATATCGCATAGTATACAATAGCTATCACAGACTAATTTTATTCATCGATAAGAAATTTCTACAAAAATTCAACGAACGGTCGAAGGAAGGCAACGAACGCGTAACTAGCGATAGCGCGAACGAGCGAAAAGCGTCGTGAACGCGTGAAAGATCTACTGTAACAAACGGATCTACGAACCTGCACTGCACCAGAAACGTAGCTTCGTTCTTCCTTTTCTCTCAGCACCGTCGTGAACCTCCGAAGATCACAAAATTGCCACGAGTTTGAGAAACACAGTTCAAACATTCTTTCGGAAACTATCTCCAAAAACTGAACTTGTGCATCGATTCACTGAACCAAATAACATATTCAAACATATTCGAAGAAAGCAGAAGAAGAAGAAGAAGAAGAAGAAGAAGAAGAAAAAGAAGAAGACAGAAAGAGAAAGGAAAGTGAAATACAAGAAACAGTAGATCAACCGATCGACTTAAAATAAAATAAAAAGAATAAAGAATAAGAACATGTACGAAAAGAAGACGTATCCAAGGATAGGAGGAAAGAATCGAAAGGAAGAAAATAAGGAAAGAAAGAAATGGAAGAAAATCAGCCCGTCGCGTGACACGCGCCGATAGGTGTCAAACGTGTGGCAGACAGACAGTTGACATGACATGAGAGAGGAGCATCGGGACGCGGCCGTCGGGACGTGGTGGTCGGGCGCCGTGGCCCGGCATCCTGTGGGATATTGCGCAAGCGGGATATTCCGCAGCTGCGCTCTTCGTACTTCGTCGAACGCTCGAAGGTCTGGCTGTTTCCCCACTCGCATTATCGCGCCGCCGATTCATGCGATACGAAGGGGACACGTTGAACACCCTCCGTTGCACTCTCATTGGTATAACCGCCAGGTAGTGGGGAGGCATGGACGCTGACTGGTCGGTAAACATAGAACAGGCGCGGCAGACGTAGTACGGAGTAGGGAGTGTTTGAACAAGATCGGCAGACTCAAGAGTAGCGGAGTACACTCGCCAACCGGCCTTCATCCACACGGCACACAGAGAGACAGAGAGACAGTGAGACAACGAGACTGGTGAATGAGGGAGAGTGGAGGTGAGGCGGCTCGAGCACACAGAACCCCGCTCAAACAACGTCGATCGCTGCTCGCCGTGTGTTCTCAGCTCGTGCTTGATGCTGGCCGTGCGCGACCAGCCCGCGCGTACAATTTCATACAGTGCGTTATTCGCAACGTGTTGACGAAGTGATCGAGCGATCGTGAACTTTTCGGACATATATACGCTCGTTTACGGTGTACTTTAAAGGATTCTCGGTGTTGAAGGGAAGAAGATATTATATCTAAGAAGATCGTGGAATTTCTTCCGAAGATTCTGTGAATTTTTCCAAAGAGGATAATTGCTCGAGTGCGCGAATTGTGTTTTAAACGTCGTATCACGCAAGTTGGAGAAGCCATAGAAAACGAAGGTGAAGTTTCTGTTTGTCGACGTACGAATCAGATTATCGTGGACAGTGAAATATCAGTGATATTGACACATGTAACTCGATAATAATCACAGTCGTGTTTAGGATATAAAGAATCGTGAGTAATTGAAATAACCGTGTGTTAACGAACGGTGTCAAGCATTTTCGTCACCGAGGAGAAGATTCGGGAACCGTCGCATTACCAGCAGCAGCCGTGGTACCGCGGTTTTCATGATTCTCGTTTGACAAGCAGACAGCAACCCGCCACTCCGGCACCGGTTAGCTCTATGACCATGCTCCAGTCGCAGAAGCTGTACAGCGATGCTGGTAGCCTCGGCGGCGCGATGACCAGCGCCGCGATGTCCACGATGGGCAGCATGGCGCCTACGTACAGCTCGATCAACTCGGTAGGATGTATGCCTATGGGTATGTCAATGGGTGTCGGTGTTGGACCAAGTTGCAGTCCTCAGGGTGCCGGCGGTTTCAACATGAGCACCATGAGTTCGGCAATGGGGATGGCATCGATGGGCGGTGGTGCTATGGGTGGTTACGGGAGTGCCTCGATGGGAGGCGGTGGCGCGTGTATGAGCGCCGTCGGCTATGGTCCTCTAACGCCAGGCGGCGGCGCCGGTGTTACCAGGGATCCTCTTTCCCTTACCGAGCCAGATTCGCCTAATTCCGCTTTGCAACGCGCCAGAACCGACAAGTCTTACCGCAGGAGTTACACCCACGCGAAACCGCCCTATTCCTACATCAGTTTGATAACAATGGCTATCCAGAACGCGCCCAGCAAGATGCTTACGTTGTCGGAGATCTATCAGTTCATCATGGACCTGTTCCCTTTCTACAGACAAAATCAGCAGCGCTGGCAGAATTCCATCAGGCATTCGCTCAGCTTTAACGATTGTTTCGTGAAAGTGGCGCGAACTCCGGACAAGCCCGGCAAGGGCTCCTTTTGGACCTTGCACCCAGAGAGTGGGAACATGTTCGAGAACGGATGCTATTTACGTCGACAGAAGAGGTTCAAAGACGAAAAGAAAGAATTAACCAGACAGAACAACAAGCATCAACAACATCATACCGGAGCCGCGGCCGCCGCTGCCGCGGCAGCCGCCGCAGCCGCCGCCGGACACAACAGTCCGACCTCCCACGAGTTGGCTCATGCAGCTAAAAAGACAACGTCTTCTCTCCACCACGGGCCCCAGCAACAGGACGACAAGGATCTTCATTCCCTGGTGTCGCATCATCATCACCACTCGGCCGGTCTCCACCAACACCATGCCTCGTTAAAGAGCGATGCAACAGACATAGGCGGCCTCCTGGGACCCGAACTAGGCGCTGCTCACGACGAATTGACCGCCATGGTCAGTCGAAGTCTTCATCCTCACTTGATCTCTGAACCCACGGCTCTGCACCATGGAATGGCCGGTAGTCTGAAACAAGAGCCACCGTATACCGCTGCCAGTCATCCTTTTAGCATCACCAGGTTACTGCCGGGCGCGACGGCGGGCACATCGCCAGGCGCGCAAGACATCAAGCCACCGGAGATGAAAATGTACGAGCAGCTGCATCAGAGCTACGCCAATTTCGGCTCGCCTCATCATCCTCACGCGCATTCCGCGCCACCGACTCATCATCATCACAACGGCATGCACACGGGCTCGAACGCGGCTGGTCCCATGCACAACATGACCAATCATCATCACCAGGAGTATTATCAGAGTCCGCTGTACCATCACGCGACCAGCGTGGCTAGTAGCAGCGCGCCCCCGCCGTCCTCCGTCGCCACCGCGGCTCCGGGCTTGTGACACCACGCTACCCACCCCTACGCCCTGGCCTGAGTCGCTGCAGCCGCGGCATACGCCGCCACCGCAGCCGCGAGCAATCCCTCGACCACGGCGAACATCGTTCTCCCTGCGCTCGATCAGGATCACCAAGCCCATCATCATCAACCACCCTCCTCTTCGACCTCCTTGTCGTCCTCGTCATCGTCTTCTTCGTCCTCGTCGTCGGCACCCTCGCAGCCGGCGGCTGTCGTCTCACAGTCGGCGTCGTTGCGAGTCTCAGCGTCGATACAACCGCCGCAACAGCGACGTCGGCGACGCTGCGAGGACAACGAGGTGGATGCTTGCTGGCCCGTCGGCCACGAGGACGATTACGACGAGGAGGAAGAGGAAGACGACGAGGAGGATATGGTGTGAGAAGATGTTAGAACGGAGAAGATTAGACCGGACCGTAGGAGGTGAGAGTCGCGCGGCTGAATTCGGAGTTGATCGTTGTCAAAAAGGGGATGATGTGGTGCGAACGGTGCGGGTGCGAAGGGGCGTTTCGAGACACGGAGGACGACAACTGGAGGACGCTTAGGAAATCGTCGAGCTGGGCAGCTGCGAATTTTGCGGTTTCTTTTTGTGGAAAGTGTGACCTTGAAAGGTTCGATCGTGATACACGGTTCTGGTCTGGCTGGTCGTGAGTTCACCTAGATCATTTTTGGATACAATGGGTTTTAATCGGCTGTTGTTTCGCGATCACGTACAATAATAAGGAATAGCAGGCTCCTTCGCGACAGAATCTTTTAATCTCGCGTGAGTCGTATTAAGTTGTCGCACAATAAATTTCGGAAGTTTTGAGACCAGAGATACCAGTGACGTTAAATCAATATTTCTCCTTTTGAAATAAAAATTAAGTTATAACGCAAAGCTAAAATCACTCGAATCGATACATTTTTGTTGGTTTTATTTTTGTAAAAACTGTGCTCTTGTTGTTTCGTTGTGTTTTTATTTATAAAGTAAAATGATCCGATAATTTGATTTTTGTACGTTGTACTTTGAAACGAGTTAAATACGTAATTGTTTCGAAAGGCGTATTAAACTACCAAGGAAAATGCCAAATCGAAATTTTGCGTGGTACATCGTACGTTTGTTCGCGATTTAAAAATGTCCGACGAAAAAGTTTTATTGAAAGAAGAAATTTATTGTGCAACGATCTATGTTTATTAGTTCTATAGAAGTTCGAGTTGTAATGCCAAATAAGTACGATGTCGATCTTATTTTAAAATTACACACGTGTTCTAGGTATTTTGAATGATATTGAACTTTGAATTAGTGCTAGTTGTTAACGCATCTTCTATTCCAATAATTAGAAAATCGATTTGAAAAATTGTGCGACGATTCGGATAATATCCTCGTCGATGCTGATTAGTTACGTAGTTTAATATAAAAATCCTCTTCCATTTTCCACCATTTCTCTCGTAGTTTTTTCATTTGCAAATTCGGAATCGACGATGTTTCAGCGGGATCTTGTTTTGCAATTAAATTGATATCGTCGGCGAAACTTTACAACTGACAAGTTTGCAACATCGATAAATTCTCTTGCGCGGCTTAGTAACAATTTTGATAAAATCCGTAGAGTTGTAGAAATTTCTAAAAGTGAATTTTACGAGTTACAAGAATCAGCTGACGATATTTGACGTAAAGTAATAAAATTTTAAATATTATTCGTTCAGTAAAAGTTCATGATCTAGGATTTATTGTTTTTCAACTCGATAATATCACGTATTATTTATCAGTTATCTACACGTGTTTATGCAAACGCGTATTTTTGCGAACGTAACTAAAGAACCCAGGTAAAAGTTCCCAACGTGTATTTTCAACATTTTTCGTACTTTTGCACGTTACGCGTATCTCGCGTATATCTCTTCTCAAAGTTACCCATAAACGCATCAATATTCATAGCATTCTCTATTAATCGCTTATTAACTATCATTAATACCGTACAAAAGAATCGAAGCATTCGAGTGTTATAAATTCCAGTCAGTTTCCATCGATTTATTTATCACTTTTGGAAAACGAGTTAAAATTCGCCGTTCGTTGTTTCATTCCCAATCTCTTGAACCTAACTTGTCCATTTATAAACGTACAACATCTTTTAACGCGTTCGTTTATTTCTGCTAAAAAATCAATTCTACAAGTCCGAGATTAATTCGTTTGAGTAAACTCTTGTCTCCTGGATCGTAGAAATTTTTGGTTAGAGGAACACGTGCGTTTCGAAACTCACGGTCGACATCGTACGATCGCTTAGTCGCCGGATTATCGTTCTGCTCTTCATCGTTACACGACGCAATCGACGTTGAAAAAGAAAAATATGTCAAGACGCCGATTAAGCTGTACTCGAATCGTGACAGACGGCCGCGAGACCAGATATACGATTGCGATGTAAAAGAGAAAATAAAACGAATGAAATTCGTAGATGCTCGACGAGTTCTCCATTGACTTCCGGTTCGCGACCTTTTTCGACTGACGTTCACCACGCATAGGTTTTTTTCTGTGATACGCGACAACGATGCGATCCTCCGGCTGCGCCACACTCGCCTCGACCGTCAGCCGTTCTCTCGTTCCTTTCTTAACACGGAAACATAATCGTCGATTCGTTCGAACGATTCGTTTCTAGTCGCAATACACGTGTGCAATTTCCTTCTCGTCGGAGGGAAGTTGATTGGGCGAGATCGAGTCGAATATTTTCGCATTTCGAGACACGAATGTGAACCTTGGTTTCCCTATCCTTTCTTTTATTTCGTTGCTGATTATTATGCGGAATATTAACTCGAATATATATGTTGCAATCTCATTTTCGTTTTGACAGGACGAACAATTTTTAATGTTCTTAAACAATTTTAGAGTAGGGTTTTTAAGGCAGATAAAGGGAAAATTTTATATTTTCCTAGATCTTAAGTTACCTCGATTATAGAAAGATAAGATTGCGTAGGGAATAATGCAAAGGATACGACAAGATTCGATAGTTGAAATTTTACAGAGCTACGTAGCTGGTTCTCTTTGATTCGATGATTTTCACGTTTATCAAGATTATCGTCGTTGGATAAAACCGAGCTTGAAGATGTCGTATACTCAATTACCAAATAAAAATAATCGAAAGTTGTTATCTATATATTATATATATATTTTTTAATTTGTTTAGACACTATCTCAATATGTTAACCGAATTCAGCATCGTTCCTTAGACTTTATAACATAATTATTTATTATATTATTTTGAAATTAAATATGTTATAACATGGTAAATAATATTTGACGAGAACGTGTGTTTGATATAAGTGAAAAAAGATACATGTTAAATAAATATAACAATTTTTTAATTTTATCTTTACACAGTAATATAACTACTAAGATATTTCTCTTTAAAATAATTGCAAGATATTCCTTTATAAAGTAAGTACAATCTTTTTTATATTTATAACGCTTATTTCAGAGATATATTATATAATATATCCAGATAAATATCTTCAAACTCTGTTTTATTACGATTGTTTCTAGTTAACACTTGTTTAATGATATTTCACAAAAATTCTGTATTTAAATAACGTCAAATTCGATTTTTCCAAGACAATAGCAAGTTTAACCTTTTAGATACAGTACGCCACTATAGTGGCTTTCGCGGATGTAATTTTAAATCACGAGTTATAGCGGTTCACTCTACTGGCCTATTCGTTTGAACTAAATCATCTTTTTTATTTGTTTTACTTCACACTTTTCTTGTCGTTTTATGTTCGCAATGTTTTATAACTGTGTTAACAATATACAGACAAAATATATGTCTTTGATACCCCAGTGTCGGGTATCGATCGTTGCTTTTCGTTAAATATTTCGTTAAATATATAGAGGATGTTCTTTTTAACCCATTTGCATCTAATTCGCGGATTATTACGCGCACTGCGTTTGCTTTTTATTTCGGTCGCTAAGTATTCTTCAGATGTGAGAGTTCACGTCTGACCCGCTTGTCAGCATTTCGCCTATATCAGTTTATTGTATCGACTATTTTAACCCTTTGAGTGCTGTGGGCGCATATAGATGTCTGGCGAAAGCTATCGGTGTGGACTAAGGACATATTCTGTAAGTTCCCGGCATGGACTAAGGACGCATATATGGGTCTTTCAATTTTTCCGAACACCTACGCAGAAGTAATACTATTACGTTTGTGCGAAATAAATATAAATGCATTCCTTACGGCAGTAAACAATTGCCAATAGTGCCTCGTTATTGTTGAAGTTGTCACCACTTGTAGGAAAGTTACATATCTGGTTATTTTAATTTTCTCCAGCACTGAATTTTCCACACACAACTAAATTATTAACTTCTGTCATATTTACTAAATTTAGTTTTCTAGTTTATTGTTTCCTAGTTTATTACCCAAATTCTAGTTAACTGCAAATTTCAATTACTATAACTTATTACGATTTGCGCTTTGAATAGTCGACCAACAGAGTTCAGTCTAACGAAAAAGTATTCCGTCCACAGCGATCGTCAGCGCTAGACGCGCGCCGTCCGTACGGACGGCATAGGCCGCGAGTATTCAGCACTCAAAGGGTTTTAAAGAATTCCACGAGGAATAATATGATTTAATTTCTTATTTCTTATTTTTGTCAAATAAGTAATTTTTTATTTTTCACCCTGTTATAAAGAATGCAAGATACGATGTTTGCGAAGTAACATTATCCATCAAACTTTTTGAACAGTAAATTCCAGATAAACTGGAGAAGAATTCGGATGTCATTTACCGCACCTACGACCGACCACGCGCGGTCATAGGGACCAGTCCTCTTTAAGGGGGTATTTTAGTCTAGGGACATGAATTTCGGCCGGTTTTTAAAGTTCTGCACAAACGAAACAAAAAATATTTTTACTATCCATTTTTTATCACTTGTTTATTGATATTTTAACATTACATAAAAAATTAACCGGAAAGAGAAACTCAAAATTCACAAAGTTAGGAGCAAGAAAAAGGGTGTCCTGGCGCGCATGTTTTTAACCCTTCTGGTCATGCGAAGGAAAAAAGCCGAACGGATTCTTAATTAGCATAGATGCGGCTATAGCATGAAACTTGGAAAAGTCAAAATAATATTTCTTCACAAAATTCAATTATCAAAAATTTCGTTGCAACGTAATTGCGTAGGGAACAGCATTATTCGTCACACGTTACAGCGCTGTATCGTTTACGCGTAATTCGCGTGAAACCGTGAACAGAGAAACAGCCCTGTATCTAATTCAGCAAAATTCAGCTGTACCTAAGTGGTTAACACGAAACTTCTTGGAAATTCGTCCCGTTATTTAAAGTTTCTGGCTCAACTCTTGTACTTCTTCGAGGAACAAAGAGCTGAATCGACGATCAATAGACGATTGTTTACCGAGTATAGATTGCGATACTAGAAAGCGATAGCGAAGGATTTTTGTAGGATTATCTGTACCTTCGATGATTTTCAGCCGGTCGTTGATCTCAATCCTTCTACTCTTCTATGTTTCTGTAATTTATCGTTCCGATACTATTGGACAGGCCTGAATATCAAACATCTTGTTAATTCGACTATTAAAGTTTATCAGAAATCAAGATCTGTCGATAAATATATAGCAGAGGAATTTTGATTTGGAATCAAAGAACCAGTTACTTATTCTCTGTTTCCCTCTATATCTTAGATATTTATCGGATATTATTCGAATATAGCGCGAGTTTCGTTAATATCAGTTTCCTCTTCTTTGAGAAAGTCAACTGACAGAAGCTTCGAAGATGTTCAAAAAGTGTTTTGCCATATAAATAGTTAAGTGTTATATATTTTCATAGGACGATGGAATCGCGTATGATGTTAGAGTGAAAGTTAACCCTTTAACCTACGATTTACGTTCGAGAATTTTGGGCCGAAAGCGTAAACAAGCTCGCGCAGCCTTCGAGCCATTCGCACGATTTGTATAGTACGTCCTACGGGCTATGCCCGTAATAGTAGGTTAAGCGGTTAAACAAGTTGAACAATCGCCTTCTAGGAAATGATAAAAAAATAGTTGTCCGTGGAAAAGATTAATTTATAGGAAAATGATGAATAATTTGACGAGCGTGCGATAGATTGTCATTCTTCGTGAACATAGACAGAGTTCTTAGAACTTACAGCTGTGTCGGTTCAGCTAAACGAGATTATACGCAAGTTTAATCGTGTTACGATTACGATCATTAAATTGCAGTCGTCTTTAGAATGTTTCTACGTTCACCCATTTTCACTTGTTTCTTTTTCTTTCCAATCAACGAACGATAGATGTATAAATGATCTTGATCGCTATACTTTTTCTATATTTTTATATTTCTCCTTTCTTTTAACGATATCATTCAGCGACGGAATAAATGTCGATGATTATAACCAACTACAACAGTAAACGTTACGATCAATTTTGCGAATTCTTGAGGATCCAAGACCTGACGATTCGTGTCTCGAATCTGAGTGGAGATTTCGAAGGGAAAGAGAGCCCCCGTTCGATGGCTGGCTCGAACCCGCGCGAGCGCCGGCGTAGAGCAAAAAATGTGATAACCCGCGAGAATAAATCTAAATTAATGAACGTAGGCTTGCAAGAGACGCCTGTGTATTTCCCCTTGTAGAGGTGCGCATTCGTACGCAACGTTATACTCGAAAATCCTCGTGCTGCAGCACATTCCAAACACACAAGATACAACGCGATATGCACAGACATACACATGCACATTCTTATTCATACAATGTACGACAAAGAGAGAGAGAGAGAGAGAGAGAGAGAGAGAAAGAGAGAGAGAGAGATACCAGGAGTAAGAATTCTTGTTTAAAAGCGTCGAAAGCAGGACACGTCCAGTGTTTTTTGTATGATACGTGTAGATAGTGACACAAATGTAACGTGTACGATGTACAATATTATATATGTTACAGGGAGCTATATATATATATACATATAAATATAAATATTATAAATACAAAGTATAAATATATAAATAAATGGAGTCTAATGATACGCTATTAGATATATACATATTATATATATATGTATGTTTATGTATATATATATATATAATATTATATATATATATATATATATAATGCGCGATCGAGCGAATGTACGAGCGAATGATAGTATGAGAGAGGCAAAAGCGTGAGCATTGTACAGTGCGTTTCAAAAGCAACGCTCGTAAAAAGCGTGGCAGCTGATGCCACGGTTCGAACCTCGGCCACCCTTGTCGATTCAACGACCGTTGCCGACTGGGGGTTGCTTTTGAAACACGCCCCTCCACGAAACGCCCTGTAAATAGAGGAGACGAAAGCCAGGGAGCAGCGAGCATCGCGAATCGCTATGATCACTTAGCGAGAAAGAAAATAATATCGTCGGATCCGAGTGTGTTTCTAGGTTTCCTTCTATCGACATGTGCTCTCCGTTCATTTTTCTCGCCGTTCGAAACTCGTCGAACGGTAATTACCGCGACCGAAGACAATGCACGTACACGAGTAAAACAGAGACGGAAAAAAAATAATACTAATAATAATAAAAGACAGAAGATATAAAAGAAAACACAAAGAAAAGTCATTCCTCCTTTCTCGTTCGTCATTCAATCTTTTGCACGAATACGTAGAATGGTAGATCTCGATCGATTACGCAGGTTGAACGATGCTACCGCGATAGTTGCGGATGCGTTCGCGCTTGCGTACGAAAGGAAAAGTCTCGAAATCACGAAATCTCGTCGCCGTGTTTACGCTTTCATTGTTCCTGTGCATCCTCCGGCATTTCTTCACGCTTATCCACGAGACGTAACCTCGATGTATCGGAATCAAGGAACGATCGAATCACTCCTTCCTTCTGTCCTCTCTTGCTGCCACACCCCAACCTCCGTCGAACCTTCCTAACTTCGTCCACTTCTACGACAACACCTTCTATTTACTTGTTCGAATCGCCGCTTCGGAGAAGTTTTTCAGTGTCGTTTCTGACCGGGGATTCTTAAGAATCACGTGGTTCGATGACGATCCAGCGGTGATTCTGTGGTTCATGTACATAACACGCACAAGCCACAGCAGCGGAAATGACGTCCACGGCCCTCGCGAGTTTTAAGGGCCGCGGACACAGAAGAAACGACGCGAGCAAACGAGGTTGTAAATGTTTCAATAAATCCACGTATTTCTACGAAAATTCGCCTGATTCTTAGACGTTCTTCTTTTATTCTGAATATACCCGACTATTTCCCCTGTTCTTCCTTTTGATATCTTCGACAAGTATTTATAATTAATTGGAATTATTTTGCTCTGAAATTTAAACATCTTGAAATCAACGAATACTGCGATACTTGTACCATTCGTTTAACTTTCTTCGAATTTCATATATCTTTTGCACGGTTAATTTTTTGGCCACGAATCGTTATGCTTGTGTATCACACGCAACCGTTATCGATTGCATTATAAAACTAATTTATGAAATCGACTTCGAAATTATCGTGGTAGACTAGAATCAGTGTAGCTACGCGTTATTAAAGCTTATTTTACGAGATGATATATTCTCAAACAAAAGAATGATAACATGTACTTAAGATATAGTACTTACGATCAGATAAAAAGTTATTATCGCGAGTTAAAATTTAATAGAAATACATGATGTAATATTCATAGATATACTCGATTACAATCGCTGTAACACTGACGTATTGCACATATTTGGCAGATAATATATTTCTCACAAATGTTTGTTCAGCGATGTTCACGAATATTTGTTTACTAACATTCGCAAATATTTACCCGTTTAGCGATAGTAAAAATTTATTCGCCTTGGTATTTTATAAGTAGAATAATAGGCGTATAGAAGGCAATTGTCGTGCAATCTTTTACAACAATAACCGACCATACTATCGTAGTATTGGTATTAGTATCTCGGTAACAGAAGAAAACGGGAAAAGTTAAATAATTTTATTGCAACGATACTGTTTGCAACGAGCAAACGGAAATTCCGATGTTTCCTCTGAAGAAAGTTGTTGCAGGCTTTTTCTCCTTTCCTCGCACTTGCCTATCTCCCGCGTACAGACACACCAGTGATTTCTTAGCCTTGTTTCTTTACGGTTTCCTGTTTTCATTCGCGAGTCCGTTAAACATCGCCCCTTTCGATAGCTCGCAGACTTCGTGTACTCGATAACATTCACCAAGGATATAATATTTTTGAATAGGAAAGCTGTTAATTAATTCACGACTCTAACCATATTCGTAAGCAGAATGCCTATCCACGATACTCAACGTCGTACGAAGACAGCAAAGTTACACAAAGTTTTCACCAAGAAGCATTACGACTTCTTGCATATTCATTACCAGTGTCTTTGCTAATTGATTTTTAGTTAACCACATTGGCTGGCAACGGTTACAAAAAATTCCATTTTCGTTCGAATCTTTCAAAAGCAACGCGATCGGAACCTTGCCATTAGTTAGAGCATTTAATGCTGCAGAGGCAGAACGGTAGAACATTTCGACCAATTAATCGCAGTCGTTCTTTTACAAATTTAAACAACGTCCGCGAAAAATTCCATTTTTGTTCCGCGTCTTTCGGAGACTCAAAGGATCAGTCAAATTGAAATCGAAATCAAAACGTATGAAAATTTTCAGCGAATTTAATCGCAGAAAATTTATTAATGGCCGATCGATAAATTTCGTTAAGGTACAAATGTCTACAACTTTGAAATTTCATGGCCTCGATGCAAGGTTAAAGTGGCCCACTCAAATAAAGATTAACTCTATCGATTATATTGCAGATAAAATGCCAAAAATATATATCATCGTTGTATATCATCTTGAACGCTTAAACGATTATGCGGAAACCAATGTCATAACAGAATGATTTGCACCATCGAAGAAACAATTATTCGAAAGAGTTCTCCGGTTATTATGCTATGCGGATCGCGGATTCATCATCGCCGGCGTTATCATATGATCATCGGTAGATGGCTGATTTTTAGGAATCGTTGTGTATTGTAATCGTGCAATTTCAAACACGATAGAGCGCGTGTAGTGTTCAGCTTGAACAAGTGGACGAAAATAAAATAACGAGGTAGCAACCGTGTCAATGCTCCTTTCGTAGTTCACCAAGATATAGTTTCTCTTGGACTTTTTTCAATTTGCATAGCTCGTTATTATTGGGAATAAAAAGGTTACCAGCTGAAAGTGTAATTTATACGATTTATCAACTATATACCTACTATCCATGAACAAAATAGGTAACTTTATCGTAATCAGAAATCTACAAATTACGTTGAAAATCGATATTTTATTAACTTGTTCGTGTTAAACGGCTTAATTTAGAAAGTTCGCGGTGATAAATTCTATGATAAACAGAGGAATGATATCGTGTTCCTCTGTTAGTATCATCGAAGTGATACCTAAAATCGTGTCATTGTCAGTCGTAATCAGTCACAATCTAAGATTGCCAAATCATGAAACGAATTAGATAAGCAATTCATGTAACTGTGCATAAATTCTTCCATAACTTCTGATCTTCCGTAACTATAACTCAATTTTTTTTTATAATACAGTAAAAAGAAAATAATTGATCATATCATAATAGGATTATCTTTTATCTTTAATCCTTTGATCTAACGATTAATAACAACCCAATTAGTAATAAATAAATCAACGTTATACATTATACATATACACAAAACCAACATTAGACAAATTAGATCTAATAAAGTAAATCATTTACAAAATTATGAAATATCCGATCATTCTACTAAACACAAAATTATCAAAATAAATGTATTTGCAAAAGGAAGTTGATAGGATGATGTCAAATTGTAAAATTGTGAAAAAGAAATCTATGAAATCTACAACCTGTCGCTTGACAATAGTCGTTAATATTATTAGTTACAATAAATTATTTTCGCGCACGTATAAAGGATAACTGAATGATAGAAATTCAACCATACGCCTGTACGCAATATTTTATCCAAATCCGAGCTGCCGTCTATTACTCTTCGATTCTATCGAATCGTTTCATCGCAGCCTCGCTTCACAAGCTTTATTCCATCATCGAGAAAGAAAAAACGAGGCCGTGGAGTTTTCCGCGATATAAGAGCATTAACAAATTCGCCCGATAATATTTGACTTTCATCCAGGAGGCACGTTCGCGTTCATTGACTCTCTGCTCCCCTTCCTCTTTTTTTTTTTATTTCATCTCGCCTTTTATTTCCGGTTCCGCTACTCTCTCCTCGAATCTCCTAATCTGTGTATGCAATCGATACGCGCTCATTAATTACGGATTCGACGGGCGACTCCGGCGAGAACGGCCGTAAAAATTCGGCCGATTGTATTATCGACAGGCTTCCGCCAGACAATGTTGCCTCGATACGGATCTCGTGATGCGATCGATCCTCATCGACGCGGTAATGGACGATTATAACGCGGTCGATCGCGGCTACGTGCCGATCATCGAAATCATCCGGTAACTGAGTCGGTGTACGCCGAACCTTCGAGCGCCAGAAGAAACCTACCAACTTGGGAATAAAATGATTCTATTAGATTTTAGGGGGACAGCGAAATAAGTCCGAATGGAGGGTAGTTCTTATTTTTAACAAGTCTAAATTTGAGAAAACGGAACTGATCACATGGTTTTACGGAAGTTGTTGGTATCGAGTAGCGTGTGCTTTTTATCTGTTTCTTTTTGCTATTCAAAGTCACGTTAATTGCCACGATTATTGGCGGTGTATCCTTTCGATCGAATTACGTGGAATTTCCTTTTGAGGTATTTGAGGAAAAATTGCTCAATTAATTATAAATTAGGTATTGGTACGTGGTAGGTTTTGAGTCGTTTGCGATTTAATCGAGTAACATTTTTTTTGAACGACGTTATGCAGAATACAAAAGTATGGTGGATCTTGAACATTGTATTAGGTTGTCCGAAATGTTTCTTTCGTTTTATAAGGAAATAATAGACGCGCAATGTTTTTTGTTTTATATTAGTTTATTGAATTATGCACGAACGTAATAATAGAAGTAGAACGAAATGGATCATACGTAATTCAATAAAATAATATAAAGCAGAAATTGTTGTTCGTCTAGTATCACCTTATGAGAGGAAAGAAACTTTTCGGACAACCTAATACGAGGAACCTAATACGATTTTCTGTGATTTCTTTCTTTTCTTTTCGACGTGTTCTATGAAGGTTTGCTGAATGAAAGGATCGACAAGACCGGATAACTCGGTCGAAAGAGTTCCCTGACATATTGATTTTCCTTTAGCAGATACCGCTGGCCGAATTTACTGCCGTGGTGTTTTTATTATCTTATCTGCCCCTTTTACGTCAAGCATTAAAAGTTCCTATTACACCTATCTCGCCTTTATTACTCTTAAATTGACCCCTAAATTGAACGTCACCTTGATGACCACGTGTTTTAATACGGCGAAAAGAAAATTAATCAAGAAACCATCCAGAATGAATTGCAAAAATTAATTTTCAAATTTCATATCTCTCCAGGTATTACAATAGCGTATTATTCTGTACAGGATATATTACTATTTTTCATCTTTCTATTACTCTACCTATGTACTAGTGTACGTATTATCATATGCACGTAAATTATCTTGTATCGTCTCGTTTCTCACTTCGTTTCTATCTGTGCGTTCTCTGTAACTAAAATTTCTCTTACAAATATCGTATTGTTCATTTCCTATTACAATTATACCGCGAAAGCAAAATGAAAATATAGCCTCGTTCTACGATTAGTATTAATTACCACTGTTATCTCTAACCAAAACCAAGTGTCCACGATTGTAAATAATTCATTATTGCTGATACCAGATAGTACAAATAGCAATTTACAACATGGAGCAACTATGAAATCCGAGAACAGCGTTACATTATCTCATCCACGTGTTCTCAAATACGTTACAATAGAATTGCCCGACTGTTCCGGTTGTAATACAAATACAATAATACGCTATAGACATACCTAATCATACAGTAAACAGATTGCAGGTACCAAAAACAGTGGAATTTAACACGTGCATTTTCTCCAACCTCTTCTAACAGCCAAGTCTCATAAAACATGGTCGGACACGTTAACGACTATCGAACGATCAACAACAACTATAACGGTAGAAAGACGGGAGAATGGACGCGGAGCCGGGCGTCGCGAGTCCGGGTAAGCGTAACGAGTCTTAGTTAACGGGTGGACAATCGAGGTGCAATCTCCCGCGGATTATTCAGCATGATACACAGGCAGATATACATTGAGAGGTACTACAAACCTGTGTATCTCGCCAATATTTGACTAAATCATGAACAATGTTTGATTGTACACATGCGCGCGGCCGCGCGCGCTCATACCGCGCGCACACACGCGCCGGCTCGCGCGTACCTATTCCTCGTTCGATATAGGCTCGCCGTGCCGTGAAACGAGACGCTATATATCCTTCTGTATACCTATACGTATATATACTTATACGCGTATGTATATGTCGGAGAGGGAAAGAAAGGGGTGGAGGAAGGGACGCGACGTGCAAGTGAGCGGAAGCGGGACGAATCGAATAGCACGCGAGTTGAAGCGAGACACGGTGAAAGTATAGCGGAGGTTGATGGGAGTGGAGCAGAAAGGGTGAATCGTGGCCGTGAGAGGGACAAAGAGGGAGAAGCAGTAAGACACGAGTGAAAAGAGGTGGAAAAATGGACACAAGAAGGCAAGGCAAAAAAGAGTCGGCGTACGGTGAAGAACGGTACAGCAGCGGGGCGAAGAGTTGCTGGAATGGAGGGGGGAGAGAGCGTCGAAAGACACCAACGAAGGGAGAAAGAGTCGCGCTGGAGAACGCGCTGGATGAAAGGTGGAGTAACGAAGAAGCGGAGGGGACGCGACGGAGACGTGAAAGAGTGGGGGAAAAAGCGGGGAACGCGAAGGAGGGAGAACGGGCGGTTGCGCGAGAGAGGGGGAAACTAGGGTGTAGCGATGCGAAAGTGGAGAGACGAACGGGACAACGGCGCTAAAGTGGGGGAAGCTATAGTGTAGCGGCGCGGGAGTGGGGAGAGTCGCGATATCGTAGGTCGACGTGGTGGGGAGCGTGTGACGTTACAGTCGAGCAGTGGGGGTTGGAGGGCCGTCGTGTACAGCGCGAGAGGGGAGGCAACGCCGATATCGACGAGGAGAGGAAAGTCGTGTGCGTGCTACGAATTTACCCTGCTCTCTTGTAACCTCGCTTCTTCTCTCTTGCTCGCTAACGTGGAAAGTCCGCGCGAGGGTTGCTGCGAAGGAGGATACGAAGGACAGAAGCCCCCTCGCATGGAATTTAACGCTTCATCGACGGGTTTTATCAGCGGCTCGCTCTCGGGACACGGCGATAAGCGGCGTCGTTAATTCGAGGGTATTAAACGGAACTCTGACGGACACGCTGTATATGGATGAGATGTGACAGGTATAGTTCGTCGATAATGTTGGTACTCTTGGGAATGCGGTGCTGGTTACGGTTGGCTACGGTTAACGATGTTTTCTGGAGTGGTATGGTAGCATTGATAGTAGCGTAATTGTAATAGGTTGATGTTTGATGGCATACCGGATCAATCGAATACTTGATATTACAGCTAGGAGAGGGTATTGGTATTTAATAACACGATAGATCAATATTGCGTTATATCTAACATCGAGTCGCTTAGAAGTCATACTGGTTAATAACATAAATTAAAAGTGTAAATGTTATTTTTTAGATTTTACCTTGGAATTTATGACAAAACATACCTATTTATGGAGATATAAGCCATTATGTTTTTTGAGAAGTTAGACGCTAATTATGTACATGTGTAATGAAGTTGAAAGATTTACGCAAAGTTGAGTCGACCAGTTTAACTTCTGCGAAGCTCGTTTATAGCTGTTCCAAGAAATCTGTCCATATCCGGTAATATAACAGTACGATATCTCGAAACGATGAGAAATTACAATAAACCGAAATCGTTATATCTCGATATTCGGTTACAAGGAATAAAATGAAAACAACCAACTACGTAATTGTAAATATATCGTTTAATTATACTCTATTATCTCGTAAATACTACGTATTGTGGCGATTTCGTGACCGTCAATTCACAATGGTATTACCAAATATTTCGTGATATCGTGTACCAAGTATTATATTCGCGTAACGCGAACTCGATGCAAGTATAGTTACTCGATCGTACCGATACCGATATCCCGTTTTACGTTGGTCGCGTGGTGTGCACGGCTGCATTGCATCGCCTGTATGCAGATATTTGCACGGCCGTACATGTGCACGCGGTGTTAGTCAGGGTAATTTGCAGCTTCGTTAATTTATGGTTGCGCAAGCGTGAATTTCGCGTCGCTGGCAAAGGCGAGGAGTCAAGGTTCGCGGAGAATCAGTGACAAGATGTCTGACCGGAGACGCAGCGATGCACATCCACTGACTGCTACGAGGAATATTTTCTCTGTCAACGCCACGTCAAATATTATGTTTCGCCAGTTCATTTTTCGAAAGATTAAATTCGCTATATACCTACCGTCTTTAATCGGCTATAAAATTAGTACAAATTAACGATAAATACACTAGCGATCGAACGATCGAAGAAACGAAACGAAGATATCTTTCCGATTTGTATTATCAAGTATTATCTTCTAGAAAGTTCGTAGCATCGAAGCTTTCGAGTATAGATAGACTAGTAACGGCGTTTTAATTCGATTTGTGCGTACTATGATTTATAATTTCTAGGATTGTGCGCCATGTTATCGTGCTGCGTCTGATCAACAATTTACGCGATAATCGCACGCAATCGCTACTTGCACGGTCACGTAATTGCAACGCGTGCAATCGTAATTCACGCGATTGAATCTAGTACGTTTGAGGCTCGCACGCTAATTTCTATGCTGTGTTTTTACAGCTCAATTCTATAGTTCGTAAAATTGTTTGATTTGATATCGTCAGATCGTAAAAATCGAGGATAAGTTCGATTCCAACGTACAATAGTTGGTATTAAGAATGTATAACTACAATCTACAAATTTTGCTTTACGAGCCGTTGTTTTTAGAAAGCTGTTCGATTATAATTTACCATAATTCATTGATATTCTTTGTTTGTTAACAAAGTGATGGCAGAGAGCCGAGGATTTAGAAAATTACAAGATAAACGGATCTTTAACTCGTACTTCTTTCGCATTTGCACGTTTCCCCTTAGAAAAACTCGAGTCCGATGGAATGTCAATATAGCTTTATCGAATTTATTGCAGTTTCTCTTTTAATTAGCGTTGTCATAATTAACCGACGACGTCGTGGACAGGGCAAATATTTGAGGCAAGGTAGTAACCTCGTATCTTGAGCTGCTATTAGAACACCTTTCCACCACCGAATGTTCCCGTATTTGTCGTGAAATAGTTTTCCAACGACGCGTTAATAAAACGCAAACAACAGGCAGAAAAGTATTAATGTTGCTCTGATTCTTTCTATCGGCGGCAAATATTTGACCAGCGATCGAACAATATTTTTATCTTCCTTTTATTTTTTATTATTAGTCGCGTGACAGGCCCGGCCTTTGTTATTCGTATGAAAATGCATACTCGAATTGTAGCAAAGCACGCCATCCACGCTGCTCGAAATAATTAAAAGAATCAGCTAAACGAATGAATCAAACAGAAACGAAAATGATCGTCGCATGTCTTCTCGCGTTTGTTTAACTTGTTAAGAGGTGTTTTTAAAGGGTTGATCGCTCGTTTCACTTGATAGCCAGCCAGTCGTTGGTTCCCAGTATCGTGTTTTGCATCGGACGATTAAAAATTCTTCTTCGCAACTTTTCTTTTGTACGCCAGAAACGAAATATTCGTGTCAACGCACTAATTTTGATAATTATTGGACAGATTGAATCTGGTTGTATAACTTTAGTTTATAGTTTGTATCTTGAACCTTAAATATCATTAATAGCCAATATTATATCAAGCATAAGATACAAACTAAAATTAATCCTCCGTAATGTACTTTGCATTAAATTAAAGATTTCCTGTTTCAGTGGCAGATATCGCACTTGTATTAGCGAAAACGTTTAATTTTCGATTCAGTCTCGCTGCATTTTAAAAAATCAGTAAGAATAAATTACAAGCTACTGACGAATCGTAGGTAGCTGTATAACGTTAAATCTTCGAGCCGAGTAATCGACGTTGGGAACGTTCGTTGACGAAAAATTGCTCGCGTGCATCGAATGTTTCCATCGCTCGATAAACGTGAAATTTACAAGATATCGTGAATAGCTCGTTGCCTCGTAGATGATTGAATAATATCAGATAAGAGATATCTACTTAACTTCTTCTTCACTTCAGATTCTCGCATAAATGAAACCTGCGCAAACGTCTTTCCACGTAACTGCGTTATCGGGTGTAATTTCCCTGATGCATTTTCCACGGCGGATTACTATCGAATCTTCGCGATCGTGATTACGCGACGGTGATAAACATTCGGAAAATTTCGTTTCTTGCGACGAAGCTGATAATCTAACTGCACTTGTCGATTTTACAGATTTTCATTTGCAACGCGTTTAAAGGCGCAGAGAACACGATGTAAAATACACTCGAGAAAAGCCAGATCGGACAGTGAAAATAATAAAAAGCTTATAGTTGCAGGGGGAAATTTTTATATCACAATTTTCAAGCAAATTTTCACATCACGTTGCTTCAAAATGCAAAGTGGCCATAATGTGAAAGTTATACTGATCAAATACCAGGAGATTAGAAATAATAAAAAAAAATAAGCTCGTATCGAACATTCGTTTCATGTATATGTCTGTCGCGTATGTATCTATAAAAGATTACTATACAGACTACTAAAATATTGATACGTGCATTTCGATTGTTATTTGCCTTCGTATTATTATGATTAATACTTGCGTTAATGGCTATGATACATTTTGAGATATTTATATATGCCAATAGGATTGTCGTTTAATTAAAAATTTCTACGCACCATCGCTTAATTAAAAGTTAATAAGGATACGTGAATTTCAATTTGGTCGGTTTTTGTTCTTGCAAGCGTAAATATGATACGATTTATTTTTAACAGAAATGAAATAACACGTGAAAAAGTTATATCATGGCGAAGATATTTTAATAAATAAAGATATATCGTATCACACACACACACACACACACACACACACATATATATAATATCCAAGAGATTTATAATTCGAACGACGAGTTAACCGGTAAACTTATTACTTTTCACCGCGTGAATCTACCCTATGTATTTGAAAGAAAAGCGTTTCAATTAAATTGTTTCACATTTTCATTTAGCTCTATAAATTACGAAGTGATTAAACATTGGCAAGAGGAAAACAAAATTATTAGAATTATACAATTGAAACGAATTAATATTTGTCGGTTGAAATATCAGTTGCAAAATCGGTTTGTCGAATTTATTTATTTTTTCGAAGATGATCGAACGATAAAACAATAATGAAAAATCGACTTGGTCGCGTGGCCATCTGTTAAGCATAAAAAATATAATTTCAAGCCCGGTATCGGGCTACAATAAATGCGTAATAAACAAAAAGTTTACGCGCGTACAGGCGATCGATTAGCGTCCAGCTGCGAATTTCATTTTAATGGAGTGTAATGGCTTTATGGAAATACGATATAATAATTCGCTGGCACGGCAAACATGATAAAAACTGCAAACAATTTTGATACATTTCACGCATCGTGTATGGCACACGCGGGCCCGTATAATTTTCAATTTAATTTTATAACTGGATCGCGGACGCGTGCGCTCTATCGTTCTCTTTCTCGTTCATCCCTCATTGTTTCGTTCAAATTAATTAGAACGCAAAGTAGCTCTCTGTCTGTAAAAAATTAAAATTGATAATTTTATACCTGACTCGATTATCGAACACGACCAATCTCTCTCCTCTTTTATATTTTCATTTCGATCGATAAACGAGGCAACGAGTCGAAGAATAAGAATCAATTGTTCCTCTGTCTGCAAAAGCGACGACAAGTCGCTAGAAAAAGCCGAAAAAGAAGATAAAAGGAAGGGAAGCGATCATTATGGATCGACGAATAAGTGGAAAACAAGAACGTAGGATTCGTCTGTTTTTCTACACGAAGATTTAAGCAAGCAAATGTTATTCCATTCTGTTTCACGCGTGACATAATACCAGCAGCGCCCCTTTTAATTAACGTTACTACAATTAACCAACACTCTCGCGGATGGGACAAATATTTGACGCGAGGTTACTTATCTCTATCTACCGGCCTCTTCACTGCAAATTTCCTCTTATTCGGTTTGAAATACGTTTTCTCTTTTTTCACTCGATTCTATTTTATCGCGTTTTCGCCTACCAGAAGGCAAACGAGACGTTAATATAGCGAGACGAAGTTAACACACCCTTTACGATTTTTGCAACGTTAACGTTTTACGGTGATGAGAAACGTGTAACCGTCATCGAAAGCTCGTTCATCCATTTTTTCGTTATTATTCGTAGCATGTGTCCTATATTCTGTCTGTATTCTAAAATTTCCGAATTCAATTTACGAAGTAGACTAATTACAGAGATATAGTTGATACGATAGATCTAAACGAAACATCGTATAATTTTCTATTAGGTTGTCCGAAAAGTTTCTTTCGTTTTATCAGGAAATAATAAACGCACGTTTCTTTCTTTTATATTATTTTATCGAATTACCTACGATCCGTTTTGTTCTGTCGAGATAAACACCGTGACATTTCACAGACTTGCTTTCACTTTTGTACGAGGGTGTATTGTTGTACAAAACACGTTTGCGAAAGAAAGATACTTTTCGGACAACCTGATATTTCGTCATTTAGCCTACCTTACGCAACTGAATCAGTATTTTTCGTGAAAATAGGATACCAGTTTTGTTATATAAGCGTTACCAGCGTTGATATTTAATATTAAAAATGTAATAAAATTATATTTTCAAGAAGAATAGATATTAGTTTCAACAGCTTGGCGTTGAATTGAACAGCGTATGGTAGGTTAGATGATAAAAAAGTAGAGTACCTTTTTACACTTTACGATATTTTATTGAGTCTGTCAACTATCACTGTACTTTAGACGGCGTAATTGTTGACTGTCGGTCATAATTGATTCAGCTGACCAAAGTGACATGGAGTGCGCGTTGAACGGCAGTTAACGTCAAGCCGACGCGCGTTGCGTCGGCCACGTCGTTTACTTGTTAGATTATTCTCGTAAGAGGGGAGTTCACCCCCTTCGGATTTCGACGTGGACGTTCAAGCACGTCGGTATTGTCTGCCTGTACGCGTTAATGCGTTCGTACGTAAAGTAGCTGACAAAGTATAATAACAATTACGCTGACAATATTAGCCAGTCGTACAAACTAACAGAGGTGCGTCTGTGACATATTTCTCGTAGCAGATGAAATTTATGACCCATAAAATCATTTCGCACAACAGTTCCTTTTACTATCATCTTATTTTCATCCGTAATAGGAAATGAACATTTCATCTCGAGAAGTTCATATTTCATTTAACCTTTTCTTAATTTCCTTGTAATTTTATTGTAATCCTTTCGGCTTAGGATGGCTACCGGTTTACGTCGTATTTACTTATCTCTATGAGGTACCTCATACCATATTCTTCCATCTAATTAAATGCACCTATACCATTCTAACCTATACACAAACAAAGATTGTTAGGATACATTGTTTATCGCTTCATTAGGAGAATTTCAATCAGGTGTAAATCAAGTAATAAACATCGGTAACATCGTCTTTTCTCGTGTTCCATTCTATTTCCAGAGATGCTAAGCGTAAAAATCGCCATAGAAATCTAAAGGTCCGATCCAATTTTATAATAAACCTCGATTTGCCCGATTCAAATGCCCGACCGCTCAGCCGAAGAAATCAACCCTCGAAAACACATCGAGAAGATTCGAAGAAACATCGTTGCGATCGCAAACCTTTCTACCTTCCGGTTTCCCGTGTTCGTAATTTCTTGATCGCGGAAAGGATTACCGCTCCAGGGATTTCTGTATATACTCACGATGCCGAGACGAAAGGCAAAGTCTGTGGAGGGTTAGCGCATTTGCGCGCTCGCGCGCATACCAGCGTGTGTGTCCGAAGGTAGAACGCGGTTTACTTAGGTGCGGCCGAGAAATTGAAATTTTCGTAAACGGATTAGGGGGCCCCGGCCGCACGACAAACTCCTTGTTAATTAGAATGTAATCCGCCGCTTAATGGGACGTCCGCTAATAAAATCAGCCGGCACATGTCGGTCGCGATCTGAGACACCCGTTGGCCAATTTCGCGCGGAGGATCGGCCAGGAAATTGAAAGCACCCGCGTCTGGAGAACACCGACACCCCCGTCCGCTGATTGCATCGCGGCACGAGTTTAAGGATCGTGCTCGAGAAAGATACACAGCCCACGGATCGTTTTAATCCCCGTTCGTGTGAATGGCGAAATGTGGCGGAGATTTCGTCTTCCGCCTTCCTTTCATCGAGTGCCGTGTTACTATGTATATAAGTCTGCAGTCTTCGTTCTCTGCAATTTTTTGGCAAAAAAATAATATCCTCTTCCAGCGAAATGTACTCTGTCTAAATTGTGTTTGTATGTTGGGCTGTCGGGGGCGGAGGACAGAGGGGGATAAAATCGTTGCAATTAAATCGAGCGTTACCGTGACAATGCGAAGGTGTCTGTTGCAAGCGTTGCGTTCCACGGAAGATATTTTTTTCGACGAACGGGGTAAGCGAGATAGGGTGTACAGGGGTGGAAATTAATAATTCGACTTTGGAAGAATTATTGAAGTTACGAGGAAATTGTTACGCTTGATATTTTCTAACGATCGGTTAAAAGTGGTGCGTCTTTATGGTCTTTTTTCACGCGACAGGAATTGCATGTTTCGTTGATTATTTCGTATTTTTAGTTTCATGAAATCTTCGAAATCCGTCGTAATTTATACGATTGGTTTTGAATTTAATAATTAAAGGTCGATTGTAAGTTTAAACGGAGTCTCTCGTTCGATCTTTGATTCTATTTTACCGAAACGTCGTATCTTGCTATTTATTGAATTCTATTTAGCGAATTCTTGTACGTATTTCGACATTACGTCTGACGTGTTCTTGTTCCCCAATATGAATTTAAATAACGTTTCTGCGAATAAGTTTACAGAAAGCACAAGAGCTAATGTAACTGGTAAATTTCCAGACGTCCACGTATATTCAGTAAAATGTTTACACTTTATAGGAGAAAAAATTACGTAACGCGGTTGGAAAGTATCAGAGAACATTTTTCTTCGATAAAACCGTATTTTCCTTGGAACGAGACCGGCACTTTCTTTCCCGAGAAGAGCCCGAGCGTGGGAAAGGAATCGATTTCGTTCTCTATTTGGTTATCGTTACGTAACGCTTGTAATCTCGCGTTGTAAATCCTCCCGTAATTTCCCCATACGCCGCCATGACGTGGTCGTGTCAGTGTAAAAGTCTCTCGGGTCTCGAAATAACGCGTCTCACGTTCCTAGAAAATGTCCAACCAAGTAAGACCAAAGTAAATTCGCAAAAATATCTCGGTATATGTAGAAGACGGTTGTATCGAGGAACAAAAGTACAAATTTCCAAGAAAATTCGCATGAAAATCGCGAACAATCTCGTAAAATTCCCATCAAAGCGTAAACAGAAAGCTACGATGCAGTTCGTCTTTAACGCGGAGTTCCGCAAACGGAACACCGAGGACCATTTTAAACATCGCGATAAAACTACCCCTCTCTAGGGAAACTATATAGAAAAGAAAGCTATATGGGAGAGAACCGAAAGACTATCTTAAAACCAAAAATCCAAAGAAGACTTCTGCTGAAAAACAAGACGAAATAAAAGGAAGAGGAGAAAATCGAGGCGGAGCAGGGTGAATCGAGCGGAGCTGGGAAAAGAGACTCGCAGAATCTCAAGCTACTACAAAAAAGCTTGGAGTGCAAGGAGCCAGCAGGAGGAAGGAAGAACGCGACGAGCGAGAGGAACGAGACGAAGAGGAGGGAAAGACGCGACTGCTGACGCGTGTGGGAGCGGCTATCAGCGAATATGAGCACGTTTATCAGCGTGGGGGGTTACCCGAAGCGTCGGCCATGTTGAACGAGCCTGCGTTCTGGCTCGTTTCTGCTCCCTACTGTGCTCTCTCCCACTCTGCCGTTTCCTCTCCTCTTCGTCCGTCCCTCTTTATCCTACGTTTTCACCCTTTCACTTTGTCACTTTCCTCTTTCCTCTCCGTTCATCCTCTTTTTCTTCACCATTTCCACGTATAAGTTCATCTTCGTCCGAATCATCGGTACCCAAAGTTTCCTCTTTCCTTCTCACCTATCCTTTCCTCTTCCACGATTTTCATCCATAAGCCTGTCCTTGTTCAAGCTGTCGCTGCCTTGTTCTCTCGCTCTCGTTCCCCTTGCTACGTCCTCTCTGTTCGTTTTACGGCCACTGCATATACGGTTTGTTCACTCTTCGTCTGGCTCTGGTTCACTCTCCGCTGGTCTCTCCCTCTGCCAGCACCCTGTGTTCGTCCCTCTCAGTCGGACACGAAGGCGCGTCAATACCTCGACCAAGCGTGCTTTGCACCCTGCGAAGTCTCATGGGCCGCGTTCGCTCGGGCCAACCAGAAGGCAAGCTGATACCCAGGCGTAGCGATGGCAACGCTTTCCTCGCTCGACCGCCGCCGCCACCGCCGCCGCCGCCGGGCAGCCGGCTCTCTCCACTCTCTCCGCGCCGCTCCTCTCGTCCACAACCTCTGCCTAGCCCCGTTGTCACGCTTCGAATCTCACTCTCTTTTCTCTCTTCCTTCCTCCCCGCCGATCTCGCGGAAAATCACGGACAAAACCAAGGAGAACGTCGAGAGATTTGCCGGCTATCCCTAGAGGATGGATAGTAGCAGATTCACGGCAGGTTCACTGGGCTACCAGGCTCACGGCGATCGAAATTTTCGCCCGCTGAACGGATGCAGTGGAGAATCGACCGACTCGGCAGCGTGCCTTCTTGAGAATCGCATTTTTGAGGATTTGCAGGCAGCAGGTTGATTTTGTGACGGAGATCGCAATAGAGGTCGAGCGAACATGGTCTGGCAGATCGATTTTACGTTTCGATAATTCCTCCGTGATTCTCCATTTACGGTCTCGTTATTTGAGAATAAAAGGAATTTGGAAGCGTGGATTTTTTAGAACGATGTTCTACAAGTTTTGTGAGACGGAAGTTGGTTTGAGAAGATCGAGTTGGAAGTCGCGCGAACTAAGTTGTAGGATTGTTTCACTCACGACCAGATCCATTGGTTCGAAGATCGTTTATGTGAGAATTTGGTGCGGGACAGCGATGGTAAGCAAGTGCTTGATACTTCAGCAGTTACGCGTTCGTTGGTTTGTTAAATGGAAACGGATACTCGTAGTCAGACAGAAAGTATAATAGTATTATTTCAGTCTTGACGGACTATCTGATTTAAGAACGAGACGATAACGACCGTAATTATTTTTACATTTATTTATTACCGCGTGAAGTAGAAACTTTTGGACTCGCAAGCTGATACTTTTGAGAACGAGACGATTTAAACGTGAAATGTACGGTGTGTCATACAGTTTGATAAGTAGAAACGGACGATCATAGTCAGTCATGAATTTCGGATTCCATAGAGAGCTGTAAGGTTTGTTACAGATTTCCTTGTACCATTTTTCTCTCTTCTTCGTATATCCTTTTCCCGTCTTGTGCGTATGTAACTACCTTGTACCTGTTTTCTTGTATTTTTATACCTTCCATCCTCTTCTTTCAATTTACTTTTTCCAACTCAGCGGATGTTTTCTATTCTTTCAAATTTTTTATTAAAGCTTTCTCTTTCGATCTTCTCTTTCTCACGCTATCCTTTAATTCCCTTTAAAGAGCAGACACACTTTAATTCAGACTTTTCCTATTTAGTTCCATTTATTCGGTTGAATTTTGCAAAAGAGAGAATTGTATGGCTTTGTTACTTCCGAGAAGCTCATGGACCTTCCGCAACTTGTAGCTCCTTCTTTCATAATTGCTATTTATGTTTCCTTTGTATCTTTTCATTTAAAGCGAGAAACGATTGTCAGAAAACGATATTGGCCAATTTGATCTCCCAACTGCTTATATCTCTATCTTTTATCGTTTACTTTTACTCTTTCTCTTCGATGTTCCTAACGTTCGCATTTCCTTGCCTCTCCATTCACCACTGTCTTTCCCATCGTATCGAACCATCTTCGAGCTTCAAGCTTCAAACTCCTTCGCCTATTCTCTCCAAGTCTTCCAATTTCTCCGTTTCCCTGTGTTTCCCGCGATATCGATAAATTCACCGAAAAATGAAAACTCCACGAATCCCAACCCTACCAACTCGCGACTCCAATTCTCGTACATTCTCGCGATCCAAGCTACGTCACGATGTATTCGGGACTTTCTGCTTTGCTGCCGATCTCGCTGCTAATTGAAATGCACGAGTTAATGTCCCGAGGATAGCGACTGGTCGAGATATTCCACGATGCCGCGTATTCACGTGCTGAGGTCGGAATTCGCGAAGACGTCGTTTCGCCGGAACGACGAGAGGTAGCGGCCTATGAAATATTAAAACACCCCGTGAGACAGGGGTTACGCGTTCCCCGAGTCTCTCGTCGAAATGAATTCCAGCCGGAAGCCCGTGAACCGACTCCTCGCTTCCAGAGAGGACTGTACTCGATAATTCCGGGCCACCGGCAAGAAATCAACTCCAGACCATCGTTCTCTCGCCCCGTTCTCGTGTTTGCGCGTTCATTAAACGCGTCGAAGTTGTTGCTCGGTTTTACGGCGCGCGATAAATATTCAAATATTTCGCAGATATTTTTTCTTCGTGTCCGAGTAAGTTTCATTTCTTCAGCGAGTGTTTCGTTTATTAATCGGAACGTCGCTTAAACCATTTGCATTATAGCCCTACTTAAGAATACGGTTGAAGGCATCAGTGACGTTCAACTGACGAATGGTCCCCATCACCGCGCGCGGTCGGTCGTAGGTGCAGTAAATGACATCCGAATTCTTCATGGAGTTTATCGAAAATTTACTGTTCAAAACGACTGGTAGACAATGTTACTTCGCAAGCATCGCATGTTACATTCTTTATAGCGGAGGAAAAAAGTAAAAGTTATTTATTTAAAAAAAAATTATCTAGATTAAAATGGAAATTAGATGATATTATTTCTCATGGAATTCTTTAAAACTTTGACTGTTACGCCAAATCATATGCTTCGCTCAAGACGCCACGAGATTTTTATTTTTTTATTCGAAGCATATAATGGCAAAATAATAATACATTGACGATGTAAGACAACATTCTTCCGTCTAAATGGACCGTTTATCTTATTGGTAACAGTTGATAGCGACATATTATAGCAAGGCTTCGTTTATTTCAACAAACCATTCGTTATTTCGTCGTAAGCAAAATGTGCAGAATATATTGTTGATACGTGTACAAGATATTAGTAAACAGTATTACGATTATTTTTATGATTTCGACGAAACATTCGATTGAAATGGTAGAGGTGTGGAAAAAATGATGTTTGTGATAAAGCAATGGTAGTGGTAGATTACAACAGAGAAAAATGTGCTGTAGATTTATCAGATCAAATGATAGCATATTCTACAGCACACAGAAGAACCAAGTGGTATATAAAATTAGCTTTAGAGTTATTGTTAAATACATCAATTTCAAACGCGATGATACTCTATAAACAAGCAATAAAAAGAAAAATCAACGTATCAGATTTTAGAATGGCACTCGCAATGCACCTTACACAGTGCCATTCACCAGAGCCGTCAAAGATTGCGACACGAAATGCGGAAGAAAGAAGGGCGAGCGTATCTGGCACGAAAATTTTGCAGAGTGTGCTATAAAAAAAATGTTAAACAGTTAGGATCAAAAATTGCTAAGAATCGAATCAAAAAGTGTTTTAACACAGTGCACCGTTAGATGTAAGATTTATTCTCATTTCTTTTCTTTATCGATGCTCCAATAAAAATGTTTAATTGCTCAGTGGGGCACTTTTCATTCCAAAGTATCTTCTATTTATCGGTTATGTTCAAAATACCCTAGCTGTCAATTTTCGTTGAATTTTTACAATTGTAAGAAGTTCAGCCAGCAACGACCACCGTGGCGACACAGCAGAAACTGACCAACGTGGCAGTCGAAGTGTTAACTGGATACTCCTAGGATCGTGCAACTAGAAGCTGATGGATCAATGTCGGTTGGATCTGTTTTAATTCTTGCGTACTAGCGGCCAAAAATTTGCAATCGTTGTATAAAGTTCTTGGCGACACCAGGAGACGACGAAGCCAGGAGTAGACGAAGTCTTTCGAGGCAAAACTGATAACTCTACGAGATACTCATACCCTAAGCTGAAACTAGCGCGACACTGTTCAGTCCGTATGGATCGCGAGCCATTCGAAAGAATTCTATAACTTTTATTGCGCTATCTCCGATCATCCGAATAATCTTAGCTTTATAAATACACAGAAGCCCTTTTCGATGAGCGCTATGGCGCCACGATCGATGCTTAATGCCGTTTTAATGGCGGCGCGTTTCCAATTTCGCACTTCACTGTCTATCCCCTGCCACTACCCTCGTGTCTCTCTAAATCGATTCAGCATCGCCTCTAAAAATTCCTTCTCGTTGGACATCTGGAAATCGAGCGAGCAAGCGAATCTAAAGCCGTGGCATGCCGAACGCTTTTTCTCTAATTGTACGAGAAACAAAATTTCACATCGAATCGAGGGTTTACTCTCCGCGAAACTCGTTGCAACACTCTCGTCGTCTCTTGGTGCTCCGCCTATTCTTTTTTTTCCCCCTCGCCTTTCTATTTTCACGCTCGTGACGCTCAGGTGTTTGTTCTCGAGATTCGAGAGCCTCGGTACGATAGAAAATTCGAAGAATAGTTTTGCCATCGGATTGACCGACCATTGGAAGATACAATTTGTCGTTGTTCGGGTTATTAGACGTATGAACAGAGGAACGCGTGGACAAATTGTAAAGTAGAAAATATATTTTAATACAGAAGTGTAAGTACAAGTAGGAAGATAATTTGAGCTGGTCCAGATCCGCGCGCTAGCAGTGTCACCCTATAACTGAAAACCCCGAAGCCATCGTCGCCTGTCTACTGTCTATGGTCTGCCTTTGTCCCAGTCTATTGTCTATACGCTGTCGATGGCTTCGGTGCTTGAGAAAACTAAAAACACCAGATGTAGAGTTTTCTTAGCACGTTGTCTCGTATTCGGGTGTCGCTTATTTGACTATTTGCGAAGGATCGCCGTAGGTATTTGAAAAGATATTCCATAACAATAAAACTGTGGAATTGTTATGAAAGTAATACGAAAATGGTTTATTAAAAAAATTATTTAGAATGTAAAACTTCAAAGCTTTCTATACATAGTTGAGGTTGGTCGAGACGATTTGGACAATAAGTTGTTGTTTTCTTCAAATTCTTTTGTGCCTTTGTTCGGTCCATTCGACGTCTTTTATTTGTATTGTTCCGGAAGGGCGATATCATGCTGACTCCATTGAAGACAAGGATTTTTTGTATCTTCAGACAATCCTAATGATTTTGCAACTAATAATTGTCTAAATATTCTAATATCTATATCCTTCCTTGTTGCGATTTTGTATACCGTCGAAGCGTTTACAACAGAAATTCCCAGAAGGAGTTGAATGCCAAGCTTTCCGTACCATTTGATTCCTTTTCTAATTGTGGTGGCATAAGAAACCATTTGGTGGGAATAATCTATACCACACTTTCCTTCGTTCTATTCAACAACAGCTAGTGGTTTAATGCTGCGAACAAACGAAACGAGAGATCATCCTTGAGACCACCACATGAGCGACTCGCATTACTAAAATATCGATGGGAGCACCTAGCAGAGGACGCTTGGCACTGCTGCACGCGTGGCCTGACGGAGATTTCTTTGAAAACACGCGCGGCAGTCAACGTGTTGGAAGTGGTGACCACTCCAACAGTCGTATTTCGCCTTTTAATTAACAATTCGCAAGAGACGATTTTTCTCGTCTGCAGGTAAAACGCGTACCTACGTGTAAGAAGATATTGCATCCGAAAGGGTTGACCGTGTTAATTTGTTAATTTAATCGATATTTCATCGACGCTGGAACACGACGACGATTTATGCTTGCGCGAATAACGCGACTAATATTACACGATGTGCAGGGGGTGTAAAAAGGGTAGAAGAGCGAGAGAGAAGGGTAAAACGGTGACGAGCTGGTTGGATATATTGACAGTGAATTGGCTCGATATATTCACGCTAATTATTCGTAGGCTATAGTGCTTCGCGTTTAGCTCTATTCATCTATAATGAAGTGCAAAGGGTAAGCTCGATAATAACTGTATCGTAGGGGCGTGACTGTAGGGTGGTTCGGGGTTGCGAGCCTATGGGGTTTCACGCGTATTAGACCTTCATTCGGATCATCTAATATTTAGTGAATCTTGTTACATCGTGAAAACAACGAGTTACGTGTGTACTTTTTCTTTTTTCTTTTTTTAATCTCACGATCGTATGGAAGATCGAGAGACGTTCGTAATTGTACATCCGATTTTCTTCAAATTTTAAAGAATTAACCCACGTATTATGTTTTACAACGTGGCGTAAGATTTCTTCGATATCTTCATTTTTCGATATTTTTTAGGAACGTTTAAAGTCGATGTCTGTCCGGTAAACAATTTCTTTCTTTTCCGCAAATTAACATTTTTTCGAGAAATCTTACGCTACATTCTCGGTGCAATAGATTTTAATTTATGAATATTTCCCTTTGAAAATTTCAGTTCACGTAAAACATGGAAGCCAACTACCAGCGTTACAGCGGCAGTTAACTACAGCGTTACACGTATAGCAAGTAGCTTCGCTATTTTGTACTATTTTCATCTAAAAGAAATTGGAAAATAACGCTGCGAGCTACGGATCTCTTGCAATAAACGAAAAACCGGACAAGATGTAAAATATTGTACGGAAATGCATGTAAAGAAAAAAAAAAAAAATTCTCTAATCCTACCTATTTTTAAACGCCTCAGGGTATCCTATCTTGTTCCAATAGAAAAAAAGAAAAAAAAAGGGAGCAGCGAGGAAAAAAAGAAAAAGGGAAAAAGATCCGTGGAAATTTGCCGTTTCGACGCAATATTTGCGAAGAATCGTTACGAGCGTTCGAATTCGGTCCGGCCGATTTGCAGAAGCGGCCGCAGCGGACCCGCTGATCAGCGTTTCGAAATCGGCCGGCTATCGACGAGCCTGGCAAAGGACGAGCGTTCGGAACGATGATCGCGACGCTTGTTTGGATTTACCAATAACAAACAGCCAGAGTCGCGGAACAAAGTCGGCCCCGATTACAACGCGCACTATACACCTTCGACAAACACGTCTATACGTCCGGGCCTGATCATCGGCCCTTTGATCGTCATCGACGCGTCATCGGCGTAACAAAAGGATCAGCTGGTTTAAAACAATCGACAAATTGTCCACCGGTTTAATCGTATTAAGGATAATGGCGCATAATCAGCCGAGCCGTGAGCGAACCGCGAGAACGAACATGTGCGGTCGCCTTTCGTTCCACACACCTGATTTCACCCTGTCAGCTAGTGCGAATGTTTTTTCAGGCAGGGGTGAATTTGATCGAGAAAAAGTGGATTAGTATGGTATCAGGTCCGAAGGCCAGGCGAGAATTATGCACTGGTTAAGGTGGCGGAGGGTGGATTTTCTGCAATCTGTTTGACGAGTTTATCGTTAGGGTGGCTGCTTCGAGTGAATAGGCTGTTTACGGATTAGCATTTCTGGTGTTTCGCGAGCTGTCGGATTTTTTGGCCAGGGGATGGTAGGAAATTTCCGAAAGCAAAGATCGCTTGTAAAAAATTACTGTTTTGCGTAAGTTTTGTATAATAATTGCGAAGGGATATCGGGGGGGGGGGCGAAAGTGGAAGAAAAGAAAAGAAAAATAGAAGTGTAGATTTGTAATTGCGCGAAAGGCGAGAATTTGTAATTTTTAATGAATTCGACGATTTGTTGGAATCTGGCAAATTTTTTCTCCAAGTTACCACGAGTTGATAAAATAAAAGGAGCGAGAAATGAGTAGCCCTTTAAAAAATTGACGAGCGCGATGCAACGTAAAAGCAAATTCTTCGACCAGCATCAAAAGATGGAATAGAATTTAACAGATTTTCGCTTCTAAATGAAATTTCGGGCTCTCTACTATTTTCTATATTCGAACAAAATTTAATTATACGAATTAACGATTTAGTTAGTTCCATTACATTTACAACTACAAATAACAAACTCTTCGAACGAAGCAGAAAAAGTTCATCGAATTCGTAATCAGCGATGACAAACGATTCATCGAAGCTTTTTCTATTTTCAAAAGGCTAGTGCCAAACTTAAAAACTAGCTTTTGTTTTTCGAACAACCTCTACAAAGGAATAAATCGAGCAAGCTGCATGGCAGCAAGCTGCATCGTACTCGAACATTTTCGAACGTTATAAAGCTATCGCGACGCGGATCCTTCCATCAAGCATCGAATCGATCGCGTCGTTTGGCTCTTGCTCATTGTGATCCGCCGGAGTGACCATCGACGTAATGATCGCTGACCATGGTCATCCCTCGATTATCCTCGTGCAAATCCACGCGCTATACCGACAGGCACGTCTCGCCACGACAACGCCATTTGCAGACGACCACGTATTTCATATGCGCGTTTCGAAATCGATTCGTTCAACGTCTCCTTCTTTCAACGAGACGATTGTTTCTTATTTCCAGATTTCGATGCGATATTGAAAACGTTCGATCAATGGGAGCTCGAAATTTTGGACAGTCGGATAGTTGATAGTTTGCGTTGTCGGTAGAATTTTAATAGCTTGGTTAATTGGTTAAATTTACATTGCAACAAAGAATCTTGCAGGTTCGATGTCGAATCTTTTATATTAAATGTATATATTGCTTTTATAACAGATAGCGAAAAATGTTATTACTAGAACAATTACAATTTAACGTTTAATTAGTTTTATAAGCAACTCACTGAGAAGAAACGCACGAGAGAAAACAACATAGGGACGCGAAATACGCTATTGAGATTTTTTTAGAAAACTTTTACGTATATCATGTGTCGTATAAAACATTTCGAAATGTTACTCTCAATGAAAGAAGGTATGGTTATGATTATATTGTTATTTCAAGTAATTACAAATTTTCGCTATCTTGATTCTTCAACGGCGCTGTGTCCCCCGAAGAACATAAAACGATCGTATGATCGGTAAATTTCAGACGATTCGAAGATTGGATGCAATTTTCTGGAAAATCTATAGGGTTAACGAGATCTTCGAGGCTGTTTGCGCAGTTCCTTACGCGGCTAAAGGACGATCGATCGCAATTTGCCAGTTAACCTGATTGCCTCGAGTAACCATTTCCGTAATTGTAGCGGACCACGGTCATCTCTTGATCATTGTCTCGTAAATCCACACTCCGCGCTGTCCGGCACGTCGCGAGCGCAACCGATCGAATTGTTTGCGTGATTCCTGCGTTCCGTTGCGCTTTTGTAAAATATTCGTTTCAGCAAACCCCGAAAAGAATTTTCTCATTTGCTATGCCTATTTTACCATTCGGACTGGAACATTCGCGAGAAAAAGTTGCTGAAAATTTCAACGTACACGTCGCGAGTTACGTCCGACGAAGACGTCGTTCTACTTGCACCGCGAGTATTTCCTTTATGATTTTACAACAATCGGCGAGAAAAACGAGAAGCTCACAGCGTTCCAGCCATTCAGCTACGCGATACGTTTCGCAAAGTACTCGCAATTTCGTCCATCTTTCGCGAGAAACGCGCAATTTCTCTAACCACCGACCGATTCGAAAGGATGCGTTATCGCGTAACAGGCACGTCCACTCGATCCCTGGACGCGGTGAAATCTATTATCGTGGTGAAGTGACCAGGACGTCAGAGATGCTTGATGGATGAGCGGTGATTAATTATACAACGTCCACCCCCCTCGTCCTCCCTGTAACCGCTGGTCCGTCCTCGGGTTTTCCCGATGGTAAACACTCGCTGGACGATCCTTCGTTCACGTTGTCTCTTCTCGAGCCAAGAACTACCACCGTCGTCGGACGACGGTCGTTCGAATTGACGTATTAATTTTCTAAAGTGGATACACGCGGAGGCGTATATTCGCTCGGCCATACCGGGAATCGATCGAGAAACCTCGTTAATTTCGATAATGGAGACCGTGCGCCGGATTTTTCTTCATTTTCAAACTTCTTAGTTCGTTCGATTTTTAGTGGATGCATCACAAAAGTTAGGACGAAAGTTTTGAATTTTATGGAACAAGTGGAATGTTTGTGGAACAGGAGATTTTTGTGAAAAATTAAGTCGGACGAATGTGAGCGAAAAATAACGAGACAGTTGGGTAAATGTATTTTATAGTCATCGACGTAAAAGTATTTAAGCACTGCATAATTATAAATTACGATTAAAACGCACACATCCAGACATTACGACACTACGTACATATCGCGATGGGCACGCGTGTAATTTTCTCCTGTACGCCGATGCTGTTTCTATTGGGTTGGCAACTAAGTGATTGCGGATTTTGTCAATACCACCTAATGACAAAATCCGCAATCGCTTAGTTGCCAACTCAACGGATCTAAATTTTCTCCCGCCTGCTATATCGCGCACGAATTTTCTTTCGACGCGACTTCGAAGAAGCGCGTCAACGGGAATCGTAAATTCCCGTTCCTATCCGATTAGGATAATAGGGGTGCTTGAATGAGTATAACGCTGATTTCAACAGCTTATAATATCTCCAATAATTAAATAACTTCGATATTGAATACAATTGTGTGTGTGTGTGTGTGTGTGTGTTGACTGGCAAACTACGAGTAAGTACAGCCTGAGACTCTTTTCGTGTTGGCGACTGCGTTTCGACTTTAACTGTTGTTGAGATTTCACTCTTACTTAGCCGATATTGCGGTTTGACTTCTGTCGATTTACTGTTTTCGACTTGGCGATTGTGATGATTGATTTTGATCGACTCATTGTTCTCGAGTCATTACGAAAGAAATATGGTTGGGTTTTAGGTACAAAGAAAACGGATTTGTTGCTTACACTTTTCGTGAAGTGAAGGTAAGGATCAGCGAGGCTCATTGTTTATGACCAGCGTTAATAAATGTGAATAGACGATTCGTTTTCACCGTTAGGTAATTATCCTAGGTAATTATCCTTTTAGGTAATTATCCTTTTCCTTTTCAGTAATTTGTAAGTAATTCGTAAGTGTGTACAATAAACCTAAGGACCGTTCCAAGGATCATTCATAAAAGAAAACATTTATAGAATTACCGATTCCTTCGAGTTAAAAAGATTATATTCAAAAGGTTAACTTCAAAATGTATATGATTTATGGTGGATCGTTAGGTTTATGGAGGGTCTGAATAACGGTACGTTTGGGCATTTGTTACCAGACAACGAGGGATGGCGTGCGAATTGTGTTACGCGACGTCACAAATCTTGTTAATCAAAGGAGGAAGAAAAGGAACACCGATTGTATTCAAAGATACGAGCTCGCAATTTTCCATCGGATTTTCCATTCGAAACTCGGCAACGTATTCCGCGAGATATCGCGATAAAAACTTGCGTTCGTTCGTTGGATCGGTACAAGCAGCGTTTCATAAGCGACGATTAATCAAAGTCGCATTTAGTAATTATCAGCCGCGACATTATGTCGGATGCCTGCGATTCGTCGGTGAATTTGCGTTGCGCGGCCGCGAAATCGGACGATTTTGCGCTTCGCGTTCGGTAATTTATGCGCGCTAAGTAAATACACCGGCCGGGCCGGGTTACCGGTTAAAATAATCCGGAAGTTCCGGTGATTATTCGCCAAGCGAGAAATTCCCGGGGCCGATGATTCGAAACGAACGAACGAACGGGGACGATCGTTAAAAACATGGCTGTTTACATTTAATAAACGACTCCTCCTCTCCCTCTCCACCTTGCCGCCCTCGCCAGTTCCACCGGCTTTTAATCGTGCTCGTTAACGGTAATTATTCCTAATCAATGGCGAGCGTGCCGTTTTAAATCGCCGAATCGTAACGATGTGTATTTCGGCTAATTTTCAAAGTATTTCGAAGCCTCGCGCTAAAGTGTGTCGCTTTTTTCTGAATTTTTGATCGACGAGCTGGTCATTAAGACGATTTTCGATTGGATGATCTTAAAGACTGTTTCGCATGGAGTAATCGGCATTATTCTGGTCGAGTGACTGTTCCGTTTACAGATATCGAAAGGTAATTTGGCATTTTCCAAAGAAGGGGTTTCATAAGACAAAAAATGGTGTGAATTGTATGGAAAGTTTTAGATGTTTTCGATATTAGTTACGTTTGAATTAATAATTATAATCGTAACCGATGATTGTAACGTGATAGGAAAATAAGCTAGATATTTACGATAGTTGGGAGTAATTGGCAAGTGTTTGACGCGAAGAAATAACTACTAGCCACTAACCATGGTTAACGATGAAATGTCCGATTGATTGAACGAAGATAAAAACTTTCTGCCTAATAATGAAGCCGATATTGGGTAAATTGAGTTAAAAATTCAAGCTGCATATATAAATATCGATAATTTGAAATTATCGACGGCAGATATGAAGCATATAGCAAACGTTCAATATATAAATTTCAATCGTTAAATTAAATTCATACATTCAACATCTACAAAAAGACACAATTATCAAATTACGATGGAAAAATAATAAAGAGGGGAAAAAGTAAATCTACAAACAAATATAGAAATAAATATTTTCCATTCAATGAAATTAAACTAATTACTTTGCCAGGTATCGATATAGCTCCTTCTGCCGTTTCAAAATTTACCATTCGTAGAACGCACACGCTTAGGGTTGCGTACACGAAGAAATAGATTCGTTTAAGACATCCACTGTGTTTCTCTCATAATCTCCGTCGTAGTTGCTTTTCGGCTCGTCGATCGTGTCACGTATTCCCTTCTTCAGCCAATAATCCTCAGTTTCAGTATAACCCTTCGTTATATCGTTACATTAACAACGATATAAATATAAATATAGCAAAGGGTTATCCCGAAGAAATAAACTGCAAAGTTCGCGAAACCTGCAACGTTACGAAGCGAAATGTACGTAACGTGGTTGACAACCTGAAGACCAGTCCCGATGAATTACGAAGAAATAAATTTGGCCAGGCGACGATCTATTCGATGTTCGTCGCCTGGTGAAAACCATTCAGCAACCGTATCGGAGAAACGAGAAGCTTGCACCCTTTTATCGGACTGGAAACAAATAACGAGATCATTGCTCGCGTGGAAAATGTCCTGTATGTATATGGCTGTTGGACAAACAGGGGCGATTCGGTGGATTCTGTGCTGTTCGCTCTACTAAATGCTGCTATATTCCTGCTAATTCCCCGGCCAATCCCTTGGGATCCCCCTTTGCGCGTACCTTGCACCCCTTCGGAGACTCATTCGCGATAAAGTGGGCCGTATGCGCCCTGTCGACAACTGCATCTTTCTACGCTCTAAATCTTCGATTTCGATCGTATCCGAAAGCAAAAGTCTTTGTCTCGATAGCCGGAGTTGTATGAAACTGATGGTTCGTGTCGATGTTTGTCGAGGATGGATTTAATTGTTGTTTTGGGTTGGTCTGGGCGCTTGCAACTTTATTATAAGAGAGGGTATGGGTAGGATATAAATTAGGTATGGTTTCTTTGCTTTGTTCTTTGATAAGTTTCGTGTTTGTTAGTATACTACTGAACAAACATTTGGAATCATGTTTGCGCTTGTGTCTATATCGGATCTGCCGTTAATTTGATGGCTGCTTTGAAATTAGTGCATCACGTACCAACAGAAACCTCGTATTTTGCTAGATTCTTTATTAGAGAATTTTACAAGATAATGCAAATTTGTTGTGTAGTTCAATCCGAATTTTGTTCTAAATTTTCGATGAAGAAGACGTTGAGGCAACAAAATTCCAAGTTTACTCTTCTAAAGAATTCTAGTCTTTCACGATATACGTATGCAAAGATCTCACACGTTTCATCAATAGTACAGATAAATTCTTCTTCTGAAAAATTGTACACATCGTTTGAGATACTTGCGGAACGAAGACGCAGGAGATAACGAATGCACATGGCACGTAAAATTTCTGGTGAAAGTTAATTCTGTTGGCAAAAATACTGCAACAATTGGATCTGTGAAATTTAATCGATCCACGGTACGTATTGATCAGTAACAGCCCCATAATAAGGGGTGTAAGTGCATAGGTCGAAGGGTGCAAGCCGCAACGCGTATAGTTGCCGTTTCATGGGGTGTTTTATTGACGGGTGTCGCGCTGCAGGGGTTCAACCGCGTTAAACGGCGTGATCTTAAGCCGGATTCCCCATTGAACAGCATCTGCACCCCCGAATTTGTCGCAGGACAGTTTAGGCGGATTCTCGTGCTATGGTGAACAGGTCTATTAGTCGGGCCTTTCCGTTCATTGTGCGATTCTTGCTCTTTTAAACGGTCCGCCGACACGTTTCTCGCGTGGGAGTGATGTTTGGCTAAGTTTGATTATCTGTTTGGAATTTAAATCAGGCCGTTAGACTCGCCTTAATTGATAGTTTTCAAGGATTCTCATTGCGTTTGGAGAAATTTTTAGGAAGATGTTTGACGTCGTTTGAAAACGTTGGTGTATTGACCAGAAATGTTAGAATTTTCTTTTAAGAAAGGAAAAATGCTCGTACGTATAAATTTTATGTATCGTATAATAAACAGTTTTTATAACAGTAAGTTTTAAAATGTTTGTTTGGAAATATTAGTTCACGAGAAGTTTGAATAATGTTTGTAGTTTGACAAGCTATTAGAGCAATTAATTAAAATTTGGAACGTTCATTTCCTTTTACACTCTTTGCAACTCTTCTACCTTTGTTTCTTCCATCTCTTCTATCTTGTTTTCATTTTCTTCTCTTCCTTTTCTTCTTTCTCTTCGTTATCTCTCCTCTTCTCTTCGTTTTTACCCATTTTCTATATTTCTGTATTTTTATTCTCCTTCTCCATCGATAAACGCCAAAGAAGAGCCTATGCCAGTTTTGTTTTCAGCTACGAAAATGATATTAATAAATAATGAAGAAAGACAATATTATGTAGTCTCATACGATACTATCTGTGCAGAAAAACTGCCATTGTACCAAAGGATCAGCGTTTCGGAAAAATTTGTCAGAGATGGATGCATGTTGAAGGAAGTAAACAAAGCGTAATTCAAGGTACGCCTGGTAAGAATCAGAATGTTGCAAATGTAGTCCCTTTTGTTACACGTTCGCCACTGTATTTAGTAGGATGAATCAGGCTTTAGATTTACTCGACCACTGTTGGCAGCTTTATTATTATGCTTTCTTCGCATTGGAGACACACATCTGTCCCACCCTCTATGTTATATTCTATATAGATTTCCCAAAGATAGGACCTAAGTCACCAGGAAATCGCGAGGAAATAAAGAAATATTTTAAGCATTAAACAAATACATCTAACGAAGAGGATTTCTCCTCTTCTTAGTTGAAACCATAGTCTTCACACGTGATAGCCTCTGTGAGTTTGAAAATAAAATAGCTTATACAATTTAACGGAATATTAATTAAAGAAAGAAATATTAGGTGTACAAATTAATTTGGTGCTTTTCGTATACAATATAAAACGTTTGTCTGCAGAAAGAAGACATTTCGATTTTCGAAATGGACAGCAACTTGTACGGTGTTTTTTAAAAAATAGGATAGAAAGTGTAGAACATTAATTCGAAACAGAATTATAATTATTTAATATACGAAGCAATTAATTTGAAATATCTGCACGAGTGAGAAATTTCAGTATTAAGATCGTTTCTTTTTGTAAAAGAATAATTGAGAATATTTCAAACGAATATTTCTTTTCGACACGATGTTCCGTGAAATCGTCTGGTTTTCACGCACAAAAAGACGCAAGACTCAAAGGATAAATGTTATCAAGACACGGCACGCAGAAGACGGGCTATAAATTTTAGGAAGCTTAATAACGTCTTGGCGCGGTCTAAGTTCTTATTTTTCCGCTCCAGATTAAAAAAGCCTTGAGACAATTCTCTTTTTAAAAGAGGAAAGAAATTTGTAACTCTTCCGATCGCTCGATTTATGATTTATTTTCCAATCGTAAACCGCTCTGGTCGAAGGATAATTATTTTTGGTAAGAATTTAAGCGAGAAACCTCGCAACAGTTTATCGATACGACGTGGAATATAATTTTTGTACAAATGAAGATGCAAGGTTTCTAGATTGGATACCACAAATTTTTCGAATGCAAAGTTCACAGAAATGTTCGAAGAAGCGATAGCAACGACGAAGGAATATGTGGTTGATAAGAAATCGTGGGCCGCACCATTCCAGGCAACTGTCGAAGGAACAAGATGAAAGAAAATGGAAGGCGGTGACCTGTGAGATGGAATTTTACAGCAAATGAAATATTCCTCGATATTGGTTTACATTTTACTTTCGTATCTAATAATAATACTTCGTTTTAATCTCTAGTACTTTGTTCACCGATCTATTCGTTTCAATTGTTAAATAATATTTTAAAAGTAAATTTTCCTAAAGAAATTGTTTTCGATCTATCTACAACAAGCTGAAAATATTAACAAGGCATTTTTTGCATAAATCGTTACATTTGATCCCCCAACGCGATACGTCGTTCAAATAATACAACAATGATGTATTTTGTCTTAAATATACAGCTGAGATCAAAGAGAAAGAAGAAAATAAATATATCAACGATTAGCGACTACTCAAAATCATTTGCAGTTTCTTCTTTCATATAGAGATAAACCAACCCTAAGCGAGTTATTATTGTCGCGCACACTTTGATAGCGGTGCTATATAAAATTTTCTTACATTTCGTAAAATTTATGTGACACAGGTAAACCCAAGTTCTCTGATTTCGCTTCACGCAAGAAGATAACGAGGCCAACGATCGAGGAGGCGCGAGTTCATCCCAGAATTCCTAGCGGAATAGTCGTAACGCGACGATACCAGTTCGCACGACGATAGCGCGTGTTTGCACAACGATAAATTGACTTGTACCTGGCGCCCGTCTCCTTAGCCATCCCGTCATCTTGGCCCGCGCGTCTGTGCCAGAAATAAGGCGTTCATTGTTTTCCCGCAACCTCCAGCCACCTCGTATACTGTAATTTAACTTGTCCTATTAGACAAAGGATACGTTTTACGAACCTGCTTGTCTGGTTGCCGTAAAAATGTACTCGGGTTAGCAGAATTCAAATATTTAATAAAAATCTTTCGTTTGTTCGACTCCTTCGTTCTACCGTTTCTTCCATCCTTTAAATACATAGAAAAAAGGGAGTACGATGATTTTCCAATGATCGTGTCATTATACCATCGCACTATCCTCTAATTCCTTATCTTATAACGTTAAACAAAAACCACATTCCACGTATATAGATCTGTGCGTTAATTTTACCATTCTTTCAATCGCAGAATATTATACCACCTATTGTACCATTTTGTCTGCTATGGTCTTCCAACAGCGTGGCCTTGGAAGTTAGAACTGACGTTTTAACGAATGATCGCGTACGCTTACAAAAATCAGCACATCGACGTACTGAGTTCGCAAGAACGTCGATTCCACGGCGATGATGAAATCAGATTTCTATGTCTGCCACGGGCAGCAGAAAACGAATCTTAACGCAAGGGGTTAACCAACATCGCTATTTTACACGTTGGACGAGTCTTTCGAACGACGTTGCCGAAACGCATGGCGCAACAGCGTGTACCAAGAAGAAGAGTCGCGCGTCGAGTCTGCGGTGAAAGCCGCGGCTTTTTTCAGGTAAATGGTAAACGCCCCGAGGTACCAACGTGGTACCTTTCCCCAGGTATCGTACGTGGGGACGTGGAAACCGGCCGCGATCCGATGTTTGACCCTCAGCCGCTTGGGCAAACAGCGGCACGCTCAGGATTTCGTCGAAAGGGCCCGATAGAAGCTCTTGAGCCGGCGGGCCCTCCACTTCCGTCGCCATCTCCATCACGTCCTTCTTCCTCGAAGAGGCGTAAAAGCCTCGAGTGCCGCCGTTTTTTGGCCCCGCAGTGTTTTCTCTGCTCCTCCGTATTCTTCTTGCGGCGTCGGAGGATCAGGTTTCGTGGCCCTGGCAACCACGGTGAGAATGGAAATGAGGACCACTCCCGTCAACCTTTTCGTAACAACACGGTTTTTCGATGGGTTCTGGGAGTGTTGAGGATCGGTGTTGAGCTTGCATCTTGGTACTGGCAAGGTGCACCAGCTTCAAAGTCATTTTCGAGGTAAGTTGTCAAAGAGGATTAAATTCAGTTAACGCTACACAGGTTGGTATATACATAGGTTGGTTAATTTGTATCATTCAGTCTTGCTTTTTTAGGTTTGCATTCAATCGAGGACGTCGGCGTTTCTTTCTTCATTCAGATTCATTTAGATCGTACGATTTTACGAAGCTCGAAGAAGTTGAAGATATATATGTGGTATGTATATGGTAAACTACTTCTTGTTAATTCCGCAGACTTATTTCGTGTGTCTAGTCTGTGTAGCGGGTTTCTCAAGAATTTCTATTACGCTAATAGGTTTCGTATATTTTAAGGAATAATGTGTCCAAGTTATTAATCCATCATCGACTGGGACTACACTTGGTCAAAGTCGCGTGCTGTTACTACAGTCGACGAAAGTGTACAGACGATAGTTCGCAGGTAATATCAGTGGTAATGAGAAGAATATTAATAGATTCGTTGGTTTCGATGTTCCAATGTTCCTAATGTTCCAATTCTGCGGTGCATATAACGCATTTAAAAGCACAATGAGATATAAAAATCAATTATTAAATCCTTTTCATACACGTTGAAGGGTTTGAAATGGAGCAACTGAGAAAATACAAGATTGAAACGTAACGTGAACGCTATCGATACTCTCGGAGACGGCACTCGATTCCCCAGGTCAGGAACTTTCTCCTGGCGAAGATCGATTGGCCGATTTGTCGAGAGACACGGAGTTCCGGCACGCTTCCTTTGTTTTACGTAATTTCCGCGCCAATATTAGCACGCTGCGTTCCGTCGGCGTGTTCCGTTCTCTCTCTCTCTCTCTCTCATCGTGTATTGGCTTGTGTGTTCTTCGCAAACAAACCAATCAATGCCGATGCCTTAACTCTCTCTCTCTCTCTCCCTCTTTCTCCCCTTTTCTCTTGTACGCGCGAGCTTTTCTCGTTTCAAAGCAGCCATGAAAAAAGTTTTACTTTATTCTGTGTGTTACCTTCCTTTTCTCCTTTTGTATCGTTGTTTATATATCGTCGCGTATATACAGTGGCTACAAAGCTATTTGTACACATTGTATGCTTGCGCACGTATCATTTCACTTATACACCAGTTATTTAGAACCAACTATAATAAATTTACTATCGTTTAGTATTACTTTCGCACGATTATGGAAATTGAATACCATGGAAATGAAACGGAGGATCCAAGAAGAATACGTTTCATTGGGAAATAAATATTTTTCCTAGCCACTGTACGATCAATACATAGACAAGTGCGCGTATTCAGATTATTCAGCAGCAAAAATGCACGCGAGAGAGTAAAGAGACAGACAACGATTGAAATAAATCATCGAACATTGTTTTTAAACACAACTGTTTTTAGACATTGTTATTCCCTCTATCGCGTGCTCCTTTCTTCTAGGAATTCGAAAGTAAATTCTGTTTGACAAAAGGACATTTCAATAAACGATTATATCGTTTTGACAGAAACGAGATCAAATTTACGCCACATTTACCGCAGCATATTATCAATCGGTCAACGGTGAACGCCCATTGAATTCATTAAACTGAGGAATCTGGTTAAAAAGCATCATCGTACGATGGGACGAGCGAGTGAAGACACCGCGAAACGGTTCAAAGGAGGCCAAGGCAGGTGTGTCGGCCATGGGGACACGGAAACAAGCGGAGAAACGACGGAGACAAGCAACGACGAGAGACCAGGAACGTTAAAAGGCTTCGTGGGCGTCTATTTGCGTAGATCCAAGAGATCGGACAAGTGGCCAGGCCTTTGTCGGACTCTCCGTGGGTGGTTCCCTTTTTTTCTCGCCTCCTCTTCGTCCTTTCTACGCGTTTCTCCTATAAACCAGTCCACTCGAGCCACCACCCATCCACCCCCGTTGAGTTAGCGTCACCCTCGTAAACTGTCGCCCTCCCCCTATCGGTTTCGTAGACGTCGTCGTCGTACACTCTTTATCCTTTTCCAGGATTCGTTTGCCTGGTGGTAATCAAGCGGTGGCGAAGGTTACGACACCATTTTTACGTCGTGACAAGGTGGTGTTTGTTACACGCATGAATCGCGTAATGCTGGTTTTAATCCATCAATCCTTATCTAACCGGTCCTTAATTACAAATTTGCTCCATTATGAACGATCGATAAAAAAAGGATCTTTAAAAATTCCTTTCGAACAGGTTACTACGCATTTGACTGTTATTCGAGTCACGTCCAATGTCCTAAATCGTTTCGAATCTAAATTATCGTGTAAATTATTTAGATGGGAAATCGCTCGAATAAACACGAATGACGTTAGTATAAGTTAAGTTATGTTCTCAGTTACGAAGGAATAATATAAACTATCGTTCGTAATTATTGGAACAACTTCGATAAACGTCGCTCAGGTAACTTGGAACGAGATCGTTCGAATAATTTATACAGTAGACGCGTACGATTCTATTCGACGTACGTTAAAAGATGTGTTCATTCTTGAAACGATAACGACAGGCCATTCATTAGCTGTGATAATAAAAAATCAGACGAAATATAAGAAAGAAATATTATGAAATATTTTGTAGAGTAAAGGTATGCAAAGTGGATGTATATTAAAGAGGCACGAGCGAGTATTATATCCTGTACTACTTTTCAAGTAAGTCGTTCGATAGGCACTTTTCCCTCTTTCTATCGACGTCGGATTCCGCGAATAAGGGTTGCACGGCTCGCAATCGAGCATCAGGATTCTCCTGATTCCAGAGCATATTTAGAGAGGCCTCCGTTCTATTTGTTGGCTTTAAAAACATCCCCGGCGGTAAGCCGCATTATTTCACCCCCTGGTTCGCTGCATATCGGGCATTAGGAGAATATCGAACTGTGATCGTATGATATTTCAAATTGCATTATTTATTGGAAACGCTAATAAGCCGTCTACGTTGCCTGTATTAGCCGTAAAAATATATACGTCGAAGAATAATATAATAATTGCTCCATCTTGTATCTTTATTCGAAATTCGTTATAATCAGAATTAATTAACTGGAATTAATTCGCTAAGATTCTATTTACCTATTATTGCTGTTATTTTCAAAGACACCAAAATAATGATATATTTTAGAGAAAATTTTGAAGAATACAAACTGATATTTATAAATTTGTAAGTATTCATTTTGTCCAAGTTGGAGATATCGTTAACACTAGAACTACCACACCAGACAAATTGATTGGTTTTACAATTTTATTTTAAAATTCCTACTTCATGTTATATTTTTTTCCTCGCAATGATGTAATGACTTTCACAACGATAATTAAAAGAATAATATAATGAATTTTATTTTATTTTTTAAACTGAGAATAATTTTGTATCAAGGCTACTTATACCAATAGCAGTTAAAATGACTGCCACTTGTCAAAGTGTAAAAGAGTCCTGCAATCTGTTTATCGAACCCCAACTAACCAGTTTCCTCGTTTTCTACAACTTCCCACGCGTTTTTCAAATTTTTACCGCGTATCATTCGATATGACGATATCGGTTATCAGGAAAGTTCTGGATCGATCGCTAGATCGCTAGATGTTGACACTAGAAATACCACAGCAGTCAAAATGACTGGTTCTACAATTTTATAAATGTGTTAACCCTCGTTTAGTGATCATGGTCCCAGATGGATCAATAATACCAAAAATATATTACATAACATTGAATTGCTTCTGTAGAAAGTAATAAATCAATAAATATGAAAATATTCTATTATCACGTATTTGTTAAAGACCAGCCATTTTCACTGGTTTTGGTAGAAATAGCTTCGTGCTAACTATCGGTAGTTCTAATGTTAAACGCAAGGTCCGTTTCTTATCCGAGATTTCTCTTGTATCAAAGAACCACGCGTTATCCTCGAAGCGACATCTTTCCTTCTTCCTTTCCTTATTCACGCTTTACGTACTTGCCAGCAGCTTCGTACGTTCACCGCTTATAAACAGGCATCGAGTATTTGCCAAGGAATGGAAAATTGACTCGCGGGCACAAATTCGACGCGTCGAGGGGGCTTGTGCAAGAATTTCGACGCTTTCGAGTGTGTAACAGTGGCTTGTCGAGGGACGAGAGGGTGCATGGGGGTGAACGAAGGTGGCGACTGGCGAAATCACGTTTCCGGAACGGCGGCTAGACGCGTTCAACGATTTCCGAATGTTTCCCCGGAAATTCTCGCCTCGCTTCCTGGATTCGACACGCTTCCGTTGGTTTGTACATATCGTCGCGCCACCCTTTGTCGTCCACTGGCGGGGGTGGATTTGCACGCGCCCCCTGACCCCGCGATTCGCGCTCGTTTCCGCGTCTGATCGACGACCGAGCACGCTCCCTTTGCTCTCTTTCTCTCTCTCTCCTTGCCTCGTCCAACCTGCTATATAACCTTGTTTGTTGGAGTTTTAGAATTTTCAATCGACTACCCTCGTGCTTTATAAGATTTTTTAGTAGTTTGAACGTTTTCAAGAGTAATTTATCGCATATCGTGTACTTTTCCATGTGATCCGCCTCCAATTACGGTAAGAAAATTTTCATTGGTGTCTGGATCAAATCTATTTTGCCAATTGAATCCACGAGAACGTGCATTTTTGTTACGTTGCTCGAACGAGAAATAACAGGACATGAGGAAGATCAACGAATTCTCGTTATACCAGGTTGTCCGAAAAGTTTCTTTCGTTTTATATAAAAATAATAAACGCACTATGTTTTTTGTTTTATATCAGTTTATTGAACTATGCGCGGACATAATAATAGAAATAGAAGGAAATGGATCATACTCGATTCAATAAAATACTATAAGACAGAAATTGTTCATCTATTATCATCTTATCAAACGAAAGAAACTTTTCGGACTACCTATAATATAAACTCCAATCATATACAGGGTGTGACCGAATAACATGTACCAATCATGTACCGTATCTACGCACGAACTACTTGTTCTTCGATAGATTCGGATGCAAGTTTTAAACGGTACATTGAAATTTGTACGCGAATATCAACAGCCTCGTCCGAAATAATCTTCTTACACAACAGAAAGATCGAAACGAATGGAAAGCAAAGAAGGAAGAGCAACGTGGTGGTTTGGCTGAAGGAAAGCTTCAACCCCCGTTTCCCGAGTTAGCCAAATATTATCGTTCTCATCGAGCCATGTTCTGAAAACGATTGCGCCCCGGCGCAGTCACGTAAGAGCGTCATTATCGCAATGTAATGTAGGTCGGTCGCAAACAGACCGCTTTTTTCCATCGATTAATTATCGGTGAAAACTATTCCCGCGGTATCTCCACGATTACTCGATCGTTCGCGGTAAGGTGGTGTGCTGGTTTTTATCTGAAGGGGGTCGAGGACCCATTATCGGCTGCCGCGGAATTGCGAGTAAATACAGCAGCCGATGTTTCGCGACATTTCCATTCGCCAGCGCGATCGTCGATCCATCGTCGAATTATGAGCAATTTTGTGCGATTTGTTCGCCGATAGAGTTACGCAGGAAAAGAGTTTTGGAATTTTTGGAAGGTAGGAAATGCCTGTACGACGATCGAGTTGCGTCAGACGGCGATGGTAGGGTGACAAGTTTTCTTACGGAGAAATTCGTTCCAGTTGTTTGCGTATTTCCGTGTATTTCTTATCGTTGTATTGAAATAAGAAGGAAATTATATCCGAAGCATGTTTTGAGTAACAGCAGGTTTTGTTTTCTTGTTTCGACGTTCAACATCGCAGTAACGTTGAAAGTTAAACATCTAAAGCTTAAATAACGTCTCTTTTTGTCAAAAATTCGAATTCTATGCGCGTATTGCTTCAGTTGATTTCTTCTTATCGTACGCGGAGAAGAAGAAAACGCTATTGGCTCGAAAAATGAGCGCCGATGGCAACGGTGGCTATCTTCGCAGGTGTTATTTCATTCTTCGAAAGAAAAGAAAGAAAAAAAAGAGAAAAAGAGAAGAAAAAAGTGGAGAAGAAGTTAGATATACGGACAGATAGGTGGATTACCCAACTACACGGTGAGAATCGAACACGCTCGGTTTGTTTGCTTGTCGTTAGCATGAACATACTTTTCGATGTAATGTTGCAGACCAACGTGCGCGTCGAAACGCGGATCGATAAGCGTTTCGTTAAAATGGGGCAGATTATGGACAACTCGAAACGTTTATTAAGCCGACACGTAATATATATATATATATATATATAGTTCTTGGCGTACTTGCGTGAAATTTCAAGATACAAAAACGTAAATAGTACGCATACAATACGCAAGAATGTATAAAGTATCCAATGTAGGATAAGTATCTTACTTACTTTAACGATTCGTATATAAATAACAAATAGTAGTAACAAGAGTAGAACGAATCTCTATTTAAGATATAAACTTCCGTAAGAATCCGTAGCCTACTAATTAGCGTAAAAAGTTATTCGAAAATTGCGTACATAGGTAGATTGAACCAACGTTCCTCATTCGAACATAAACTCGTCGATCACTTTAGAAAGAATTTTCTTGGCGACCATACTTTAACCGGTGGAAAAACTCGCGTAAACAGGACACCGTAGGAACGAACTAAATAACGATCTGGGATGGCCAGTTTTTAGGGTTAATAAGCGAGCAATATACGTATAGAGGGGCGTGGGGCCAGCGAGGAAAGGGGGAGGACACGTCGCTAATTAGTCGTGCAGCGGGTCGCGCAAAATTTGCCAGAGAAATCTGAATGAACGTGCCTTGAATCGTGCTACGCGGTTAATACAAATGTGTATTACCGTGCAAATAAATAAATATTTGGTCATGAGCGGAGCAACTCAAATATGTTCAAGCAATGTCAGCAGCATCTCTGTCGACGCTCTCTTTCTCCTTCTCTTTCCTCCTCCTGTTCCTCTTTCTCCGACGACTGTGCGCACGTACGTGTACGTATGCGCGTATATGAGTACGTGCAGGATCATGTTAATACATGTACAGTGTGTGGAAAATAGGTGTATTACGTATACGTGTGTGCGGGTATAGGTATAATGTATGCGCGTTGAAAATACGTGGCTAGTACACGCGTTGACGTTTGTATGCACGCGTATGCGTGGAGAATATGTGTCCAAATACACGTGTGAACGCGTATATGTGCCTGTGTGTGGGTGTAAAATACGTAAGCAGCACGTGTGGGTGTATGTACGTTTGTGCGGTGAGAATATCTAACTAATACACGCGTATGATGGCGTGCATATACATACAAGACTAAATATACGTATGAGTGTATATATAACGTGTGTGGAAAATATTTACGTGAAAATACGTAGACACGCGCGTGGAAATATAGGGTAAAAAGGAAACGCAACCAGGCACAAACGACGTGTGTATATGTGTTCATTGGCACCCACAGCTTTGATTTTCCCCGTTTTTCTCCCCTCTCTGCCTTGCTTTTCCACCTCGCTTTTCTCTGCTCATTTCCGCGACGTTTCATTCTCAGTCTGCCCCGTTTTGTTCGTTCTTTTCTACCGTTTTTCCCCCCTTTGTTTTTCAGAGATTCTTTCCTGTTTCGTTGTCTTTTCCTGGTGTACGTAGTTTTATGTACGCGGTTCCTTTTCTGGCGATTTTTTAGAAACACGACGCGAGAGTTTCTTTTGGCTTTTCTCTTCAGCATCTATTCCGTACCGTTTATATTTCCCGTTTTCTTCATTTCAATTATTCATATTCGGATACATATAGATACTTTTATTATCCGTCCCCTATGCTCCTCTTTCCACTTATTTCTTTCACCCTGTTTTTCTAATTTCTACTTTTTCCTTTTATATCTACAGATTTTTCTCTCTTTTAAACGTCTTTTATCACGAACGAAACATTAAAATTCGAGCATTGCGACACGGTCAATTTATCTAAAATTCCAACCATTCCATCCGTCTCCATCTTCCTTTCTTCTCTCTTCTTCTCTCCTTCTTTATTCTTTACTTTACCCACAAATTTTTCCACTACCTGTCCCTCTGCCCCCTCCCCACATTTCTATCTGTCTGTATCTTTCCATTTTCTCCTTCTCCGAGTTTTGCTCAACCTTCTCCTCCACATTTGTCTGCGTTTCTCACTTTTTCTTCGCTCTTGAATCGTAGCACCTCCTCGTCTCTCTTCGCCCACTTTACCTTGGCCCACTCCTCTTCGATTCTTCTCTTCATTTTCTCACTTCAACCACCCCCATCCAGCAAACCTTCTTTCTCCGCTTCCCTTCCATGTCCTCTTCCGCTGTTTGCGCGTTCGTACGTGTGCGTCTGCCATTATACCGTCGTTATACACGCCAGCACGTACACAGAGGGAAAGCAGAGTACGCGTATCCGTATCCACGTAGGACGGCTGGCGATAGCGTTCGGGTACAATATGTACTCAGTCTACCCCACGGTTGACTCTTGGTATTTGATTCTTGAATCATTTTGTGTACGAGAGGAGTGGTTAATCGTAGGTTAAATATTTTGGCCGCTTGGAGTGCGCCCTGGCGACGACGCCGACGCCGACGCCGACGCCGACACCACTGGACACGCGCGACTTTCTCCACGTGTCTCCCGCGCTTTCAGTGACTTTGTCCTTTTCTTCTTCCAATTAGAATGTGGATTTTTATGTTTCTGATGAGAAACTCGTGGGACATTTTAAGGCGCAAACATAAATAGAACATGCATATAGCACAGCGTAAAAACATAGAAAATATTCAATGAGGTTATCGTAATAAATTTTTAACAAGCGAAGAAAAATTCTATTTAAATTCTATCTCTTTACGTTGCCAATGAAAATAACATATTTCTCTGTTGGTAAAAATATAAATTTGCATAAAAATTCGCAGAATATTTTTGATTCTTTGTAATCGACTCGATGGAGCAGCGGAAATTGGGAAGCTGTTTTAGGTTTCGAAGATTTCGATTTTGAGCAGTTTGAAGAGCATTTGATCGATCGTTACTCGACGAGTATCGATTACATTTTACGCTTGTCTTTGCTGTATTTTGCGGTGATTATTAATATTTGTTATATTCGTTTTAGTAAATGTTTGATCAAACACTTATACGATTCTTATTTCGCTTGTGTGATTTTAAAATTAGTTTGGAATTGTTTTAAGAAGAAATATTATTATTTGACGTTTGCGAGTTACTTTTCTTCGAGAAGTTGACATTATCGTTATATTATTTTATACAAAGATTAATATTTGTTATATTCCTTTGATAGACGTTTGATCAACAAATTATTAAGTCCCTGTTCCCCTTCTCGTTTCTTAAGTGTGTAATTTTCAAATTAGATCGGCTTGTAGTTTTACGCAGAGTCGGATGTACGGCCATCTCTGATGGTTTTTAGGATTATCTTCCAATTGTTTCTTCCTTTAAAACGCGGATGTCAATACTCGTTCCTCATTGACACTTCAAACTCGAATCACAAACGTTTCAATATTTAATCGTACACTTAATATGTTATAATATTTGTTATGCATTTGATTCAATCTCTCTCTTTCTCTTGTCTTTCCCTTCCCTACAATTCTATTTCGCTTCATCTTTTTCATCGACATTTGACAGCGACGTAAAAATAGCTCGTGGATATTTATGCATCAACGAAAAGTATAGTCTCTAAAAATATGTAGAATTTGTAGATCCTCGGTTTCCAGCAGTAAATTATAAACTCGTGTAAACAGATGATCTAGATATACTCGTAAAAAATTAATAAATAAGAACGAGAGTGAAATTATTTTGATTCACAAGCTATTTTATTTTATTTACAGAATCGTTATCGGCGAAACCTTCTACCATAATTAGTCTTCGGTATCTTCGAGCTCTTCAAGATTTCGGTGTGCCATTTCGTTCTCAAACAGATATGTAAAGCATACAAATGTACGAAAGATTTTATCTCTTTACGCAAAGAACGATTATGCAGGGACTTGTATCTAATCGCGTTGCTGTTTGTTGGAAACGGAAGGTCATCCTCTGAATAAAGATACTTACAATTTTTCTTTCCTACGTTTGACCACTTTCGACATCACGAATAATTTTTGTAATATTCCACGCTGGTTCGTGCGTTGCCTTTTTTATTTTCCGTGCTTTTCATATTTTACAAATTCTCTATTTTTCCTTCGTCTTTCTATATTCTCCAGATTTCCTAATCCTTTTGTTATTTCTGTATTTCCTTCCTTTCCTCTGTCTCGCGTCGATATCGTTCGATCGGTGAAATTTTTGCCATTTTTCAAACGATTAACGTTGTCAGTATGTTTCGGAAAACCGGATCATTCGAACCTGGCGATTCTTGCATCCTGGAAACTCGTCGTTGAAGCTGTCGAGCTCGTACATCGTACTGATATGTGGAAAAATATAAACTGTAAGACTCGTAATTCTTACGACGACACAAGCAAGCATTCCCTGTTGTAAAATCTCTCGCACGAGCAGCACATCTTAACCAATAGGTAAATAACTGTGCAAGGAAGATAACATTTCCACATAAGATAATATTTTGTTATGTATTGCAGCACATTGTCGGTCGATCAGTAGTCAAAGGGTTAAACGAGATAGAGTTTCTTATAATTTCCCAATAAATATAAACAAATATTTAGGTGGCCAAATATTCGTCGCTAGTTTTTGCGTGTCAGAGATTGGACGTGGAGATTTCTAAAAAACGATCACCCTTCGCGTAGCTCGCCAAGCAACAGGCACACGTATGTGCACCATCGATAAAATGTACAGAAGACGATAAAATGACGGAGAAACGGAGCGATTCGATTGGTGTATCAAGGAACGCTTGACTACAATCTCGCGGTTCGCATACAGGCGAGCATGGATAATTAAGAAACGCGTGTATCGGAATTAACTTTAATTAAAGTTCCTCTCGGTCGATCGTGCACAAGACCTGTTATAATTCCCCTCCACCCGATGCGAATCGACGATGCGGGATTGAAAAGCGCCGGTGCTCGTCCAAGTAACGAAACAAAATTTATTAGCATCCGTTCGACGAGGGGCCAATTAACAAGACACCGAACACTTGTGCAAACTACGCGTGGTCGTCGTCGTGACGTAAAGATCGACAAATCGACGACCACGAATTTCCAAGTGCTCGAAAACCAACGATTGTTTAAATAGATCGACGTTCGTTTTTCACATCCACGTATGTAATATCGAAATTGAGAAGCAGTTGCGTGGTCCTCTGTACATTACATCGACTTGTGCTATTTTGAATTATTTTTATTTTTGAACTGTAATTCTAGTGATTCAACTAATCGACAATTCGATCGATCGGATATACGACGAATACGTGTTGCTATTTTCTGTATGAAATTTGATTTTGGCTTTGCACGGAATATTACGAGACACGATCAGTCTCTTTAACGAAACAACGAAAAAACACGGTGTAGTCTATGTCCAGCAAAGAAATATACGAAAAACGAACAACGACGAGATTATTTGAGACAACGAGGAGATATTATTCGTAATTATGTTTTCTGCTTCCGTTTTCAAATTTCCTTGATTCTTACATGGATATTCGTGTTCCAGCTACGGATCGTCATCTTGTATTTTATTTCTTCACTTTTTTACATTTTTTTCACCTTTTTTCCTCTTTAGAAGAGTCGCACGAACGTTTCTTCTCGTCGTGTATCTTATCGTCGCCGGAACGTTCGTTATCAGCTAATGTATTTATAGGGCGGGATATGAAGCCGAAGATTGGATAGATATCGTCAGTAAGGCTGGTACATTTAGAGGAACGAGTGCACGTACCGTGCGACATGCGCATGTTTGTACGTGAAATCCAGGGACAAGTAGAATTATTTTATTACGATTTCTCCATAGCGTGTTACCGGCACGACCGATCCAATCGCTTTTACGCGAACAGATTATATTAGGTGGATTCTCGCGTGTCATTGGCAGCTTGCACGCTGATTCACTCGAGATTCTTTTCCTTTCAACGTATCTCTTCATCGAAATATAATTTCACCCAAGATACGGATAATAAAGAAAGAAAGAAAGAAAAGAAAAATAGAATATTTTATAGCATCGATAGCCAGTTTCTTCAACTTCTTCCATTTCTCTTATCTTTGTTTCAGCTGTCTCGAAATTTTTATACTTCGCATTTCTCTTCGTTTTCTTCTTTTAATTAAAATACGCGTATTTTCGTCAATTTTCTAAATTTCAATTAATTTTTAATGCAAAGTATTGAGTTGTCGGAAAAGTTTCTTTCGTTTTACGAGGAAGGAATAGACGCGCAACAGTTTTTGTTTTATATTATTTTCTCGAATTTTCACAGACTTGCTTTCACGTTTGCGAAGGAAAGACACTTTTCGGACAATCCAATCCAATTTTCTCAACATCGCCGCGGTCCTAGAGTCTTCTACGTCTCAATTTTATTTTCCACGAACAAAACGATTTCTCGTATTCGAAAAGAAACATTAGAGTCCTGGCGTGTCTCTTGAAACAAGGTGCGAAATTTGCCTATTATAATCACGATAGTCGCGTTTCGCTAGGTACAGCGTTAACCAAATTTCAAAAAACTATACATATACGTGTTTTTTACGACAGTGCACCTTCGTACAAACGAAACCAAGCCTGTGAAATGTCGCGGTGTTTATCTTAGCAAAATAAAATGGATCCTAATGAAATAATATCAAACAAAAAACGTCTATTATTTCCTCATAAAACGAAAGAAACTTTCCGGACAACTAATATATACACGATATAAATTTGTAAAAAATTCCTACAGTAAATGGTCGAATATATAGGAGACACTGTAAATCAAACGATATATTTCTCTATTTATAGAAAATTCTCGCAAAGATTCCCAAGAATTGCCACGAATTTCGAACGCGTAGCAATTTTCTGAAATGTCCGATCGGACTGACGCGACGACAGCGTCGTTCTGCAGAAAATAGTCTTTACAGAGGAATATTCGGTACGTAATTAAACGTGCAATTTGAGAAGGTGCGGCGCAGTTTTTCCACGGCTACTGGCGCGCGTCGTGCTGGAATCATGGATGGGAACAATGACGCGGCAGCGCGTGACTGTAATTAAGTTCCTCGTGATTAATAGCACCGGGCAACGGGGCTGGTTCGCTCGGCTGCTGCATTAATTTACAACTCTGTTTAAGGCTGGGACCGGCCGGAGCCGAAGCGCCCGAGAGCACACCGGTTCCGCCATAATTTTCTGTCGAGCTACGCCACTGTTTACACACCTGATAAAGTATACACTTTTTGCCCCGGTCGACGCGTATCGCCGCGGAGACCCCGACATAATCGTCCGCGCCTCCAACGATTTCCTATCGCGATCGATTCCGCTACGAACGATCTTTTACAGAGGGTGGAGCACGCAGCCAACAGCGCCGCGATTATCACGTGCGATTTCCGGTCGATCCACGACCGTCTATCTTCGTTGATTTTTTCAATTTTTTCCTTTCTTCTTGATAGCGATTTTATCTTTGCAGCATCTTCAGGGGCGAATTTATCAGAGTTAGCAATTAATCGACTGTGAATTTTTCCGTGAATTCGTGCGTTTGAGAATTTAAGGAAAAAAGTAGAATCTCGGTGAAAATAGAACGTAGGACCGGCTGAGAATGTTCATTCGCAATAACGTCGTCTTGGAATTCTTCTTGAACCTTGAAGAGGAACTATACTCGATGATACGCGGCGGTATCTTTGAAAAAGCGAATTTACAATCGTCTTACGATCGATGAATCATCGAGATTCCACTAGCGAGTTCTGTTCCATCGGTACCATGCAGCTTTTCCGGGAAAAACAGTTATCTGTTCGTTAGACACGCTCGTCTTATCGTCCTGCGTGAACCAAGTAAGTCAACACGCGCGCTTCTCAAGCTCTTACCCGAGGAGGAAAAATGTTGTCGCCAGACTGCACACTCGTCCGATCCTCTGCATCCTTTCACGATCTATAAAATCGTCGTTCTCGCTAAACGTTACGCGATACGATAATATCGTAGAATCGCAACGACGTTTCGCGTTGAACGATTTACTCGGCCAGGCTTGCAGCCTAATCGAGAATTAAGAGAACGAATCGAGTCAATTCTGGCGAAGATAATCATGGAAGAGGAAAAGAGAAGGACCGACGGAAAGAAATTCGAAGGGGGTGAGTGGGTCGTCCGTTTAAGAATCTGCCTCGTTAGTCAAATCGTGTTCACCTCGTTGGCCCTGCACCGGTTGATACAATTCATTAAGCAGTTCGTCGGTATTGCAAGCTTCGCGAAATTTGATTAGAAGCGACAGGGAAAGCGATTCTGTCTCTCTTGCTGCTTGACGAATCTCGTTTCTTCCGGATATCGATGCCCATTAACACGACGATTAGTCAATGAGTATACTTTTTAAATCGTTCCTCTTCTTTTAAGACTCGTTTATTCCAGAGGAAACGATTAAACGAATTCTTATTTCACTTTAAGATTTAATTTTCAACAGCGTTTATTATACTCTTTAAATTCTACTCGAACGAATCAGATTAAACGTAAGAGCTTAAAATTGTTTGTCAGAGACATCGATCGATCGAAAAATAGAGGACCAAGAGCGGCAGAATTAAATACGTAAACGCATGGGAAACTACTTGCGTTTACTTTTCTGTCTGCTATTTATTATTTACTATTTACTACGAGCTAATACTTGCCATTGAAGTGTTGTATTTTCTCAGTAACATAAATTGCCTATAAGGAGTATGAGTTTCTAGATTCCAGATCGAAGTAAAACGAACCATAAGCGAATAAAATGTCGATTATACGAGGTTAATAACGCTCGTTTAGACGGGAAAGATTTAATCGGTGGTTCTTTTGTCGGCATCGGGCATCCACACTGTCTCGAACGTGATGCCATTGTTCCGATGCGGGACAAATCGTTAATTTTGCAGTGTGTTCCACGATTTGCGCCAGTCGGTCGTTCACTCGCGAGAACATTCACAACTATGTGGCCGGTAAATTAGAACGAGCAGCTGGATTTTATCAAAACGCACGTGGAAACTTCTCAGTTCAGAGTTTAAACAATGTACAAAACTTGACGGATGAAAATAGGAAGAATTTTTCTGCTTTTCGACTTTCGAGTCGTTGCAACGTACGAGGACTTACATTGGTATCGGCTTTGGAGCAGCGCTGGACGCATCGGTATCGTTCGATTTCTGTTATCCAAAAATCGTAACCCCACCGCTATCTTCGATCCTCAAATTTTTTATATCGCAATTCTCTTCTCGTTTCAATTAAAAAAAAACAAATGTTTTTAATCTTTTAGACGAATCTACCGCGTGGGATTGAAACGACAAATCATTCGTATCGATTCATTTTTATTTCGCTCGAACTTAAGAAATTGTCCAATAGAATAGAAAAATACGACTCGAATAAAAATAGAGAAAACTGTGAATTTTAGTAATTACGCGATACCGCGCCGCGAAAACGTCGAACCTCTGGCCGCAACTACCGTCTTTCGTATTTACAGTTCCACGTATTTCATTTTACGTCTATTCCACTAGTTGATATAACTTGTATTACAAGAAAAAGGAAAAAATACATTGCGTAGGAATATCGTAAGAATATCCAGACAATGTAGAAATATCGTATACCGAGACACGAGCATTGAAACTGCAAATCCGGGAAGGACAAGTATGCAAGTAGATATTTTAAGCGACGTCGCAGGGAAAAAGAGAAAGAGAGAGAGAGAGAGAGAGAGAGAGAGAGAGAGGAAGCGGAGGAACGTTGGGTTTCTAGAAAGTCGGCTTTTACGAGGCGTTGAATGGGCTGTAATTAAATCTTCTCCGTGAAGGATGAGCTTCGTTCTTTCAGAATCGATCTCTCTTCTGTGTTTCCTCTGTTGTATCCTCGCTATCTGTTTCTCTCGCTCGATGCTTCTTCCAGCGTGCAAAGAATCGTACGTTACGACCGTGTTCCACAGGATCGTCGTCGCTCGGTTCACTCGTTTGTCTTTTCACTCGAAACGTGCGAAAATATGCGACGAATAATTTCACGGAAGAAATAAAACGCGATCGAATCCGCGCGAAGATAACATTTCCTCTCATTTTATGAAATTTCTGAAATTCTAACGCCAAATCACCCGTGTCTGCGTGTTCGGTTGTTGCTGTCGTCTCACGCTTGTCTCGTATAATTTCTTCGGGTTTCTCTATTTCTTCTTTCGCAGGGTGAACCAATTTGACAAATAGGCGGTTCGTGTAATAGCTGGAGAATGTAGATAAACAAGCGAGAAATGTAAACAAACGATCCCAAAATAAGCAAATAAACAAATCAGATTGCACGGTTTCACGATGTAATTGTTATATTATTACCGACGTTTTGGACGCTGCCCGAAATTCTCGATCTCTCGTAAGACCGATAACTCGGCTGTTAAACGATTTCGATACATTCGTTCGATTAACATCATGGAACGATAAATTTATATTTAGAATCGTTGTTAGTGTAATTTCTAAGAAATTGTTTTGCTTTCTTTCTGACTACGGGAAAGAACATTCTCGGTGTTTGTACGATAAATAAACAAGCACCTACCTATCTTGCATTTATCTTTGACGGCTGCTTCTATTATCTGTAGTACATTTCATTGCAACGCAAGAGACTTCAAACAACATTTTTCTATCAGAAAGGAACAGAATTTCCAAATGGATCAAAACTCACCACAAAATTCACCATAAGAATAATATTATTACCATTTACCACACGAATCACTATCACAAATTGTAAAGGGTGTCATCGATAAATCGATAAGTAACAACGAAGAATACTACGGAAAGAATAAGAAGCGGATAATGCATTTTTGTCAACCATTACTACGACGATTATTCTTATTAAGAGAACACACGGGTGTTTCCTTTGCACGTTACGTCTTCTATGATGAACGAAGCGGAGCCACGAGGCAGAGTTCGCGAGATCGAGAGGGCAGGTAATTACACGGGTTCACGATCGATTCCTCGGCCGAGTAATGAATTTTTTACGACGCACCGCCGAAGAAGATCCATCGGATCGTTGGACGACGGGGCCCGTGTCCGATCGGCCAAGGCATCGGCCCGAATTGAAACGACGTGCACGTGAACCCTCTCTCACGCTATTCGTCCCTGCTCGAGCTGACAGAAAGAATGCGTGTAGCCGTATAGTTGGCCGTGCTATGCTATGATTCAACAAAAATTTATTAATTTCACGCGTCTGCGGTAGACGTTTATATCGTCGTTGAATCGTTCCCTTATGATCGTTGCCAATCGTCGATAGCTGATATCGTTTTGTGAAACAAGTGGAAATTATTACCTGCATATTAATAATACAGAGATAAAATAGTATAATTTATGGAAATTATTACGCGTAATCGTTGGTGAAATTTTCAATGTAATCCTTTTATTACGCTATGTGAATTGGAGATTACGCACGATTGTGCATACTTTTATTTTCTCTTTTTTTTTTCTTGATACATTTTACTTGCTCAATATCGTGCTACTATGTTTTATCGCAATATAGCATTGTATTTTTTATTTGTAGGTTTCAAATTAAAACGATTATGATTAACTGTTTTATGATTAACTTTTTATCTTCTACGAACAACAACTAATATACTGATCCTGCAGAGTTGGGATTTCGATATTTTTAAGATTGTGGTATTTTAATTGTACAGGTATCCGTAATAATTATATGGACAAAGTGCATTCAATTTTTAGCTTTAATTTCCTATTTCTTGATCGATCGCCAAGTACCTAGATGCATATTAGAGAGAACTCGTTGCTCGATCGATAATTGTCGCTTCGTTGGCCAGCAGGTTGACTAACTGGCATGTGTACCGTACAGAGTACCTCATTATGAAATTACCATGACGCAACCACGTCCTTCGTAATTAATGCGTTCTTAAAAATCTTTTATTTTTCACATTGCGTCGTTCCATTTTCTCGGAAGAAAAAGCTCGAGCTTTCGAAATCCAGTTTGTAAAATTTATTTCTCTCTATTCAATCGCAAGCAATTGCTTTTCTTATCAACACCGAAGTGATTACAATTTCTCAATTTACAACGATTACGATTTTCTCGTACAATTATTAACGATGTTTCTTATTAACCTTAACTGTATTACGTTTCCTTTTAACCTAAGTTGTGTATACTTTGAATCTCTTTCTCGCTCGTTTTTTATTCTTTTTTTAATCGTTTATATCACAGATATATGTTACGCGATATTCACGAGATATTTTTTCCCAAAGACGTGGATTTAACAGAGGTGTCCTTGTTTAAAATCCCAATGTCCTGCGGAGGTGGTCGAGTGCAAGCGAGAGCAAAGGGTAGGCAGTTTGCCTGACGCAGACTTTTTCAGTCTCGGTGTCAACCCTCCCGGTTGTTTCACCCTGCGACTCACCCGGTTCCTTCTACACATCCCTCTTAACGTGACTTTTCTTCGTGCAGGAACATGCTTAAATAAGGCCAGCAGGAACTAGATTTAGTCCATAGACAAACCTTACAGCTGCACATACAGAAAAGTATTCGTACATCACTATGCCTGTTATGACACCTATATAATAATCGATCAAATTCAAGAATACTAAATTTCGCGTCACTCGGTAGCATTGGGTTGTCCGAAAAGTGTCCTTCTTTTACAGACACGTCTTTTACGACGATGCATCTATATACAAACGCGAGACCTAATCCGTCGAACGTTGTGTTCTTTATTTCGATAGAACAAACTGGATCATACGTAATTCGATAAAATAATATAAAACGGTCGACCTAATACTTTGATATGGCTACAAAAATTCAACACTACCAAAGTGAAATGTATTGAAAAATAAGTACAAATACTTTTCGTAGCCACTTCGGTATTTTTTCAAGCAGAGAGGTGCAACGAGAGTTACGCGCAAAGTTAAAAACGGAGAAGGAGAAATTTTGCAATCTGTCTAAATATCGTGCACCGTGGTGAGTAAGGTGGCCGAATAAAATAGCTTTTTATAGGCGATCGTTATCGGCGGCTTGATTTCGATGCGGGTTAATTGCGATAACCCGAGCCGGTTAGATACAGGGGGATGGCGACATATGCTCTCCACGGGGTTAAATAATCCGGCCGTGACTCGTCGGATACACACGTCGACATGACGAGCTTTCGTGCAGCTCGACGGCTCGTAAAAACGCTTGACACGCTACGCCCACGCAACCTGCACGCTCTTTCACCATATGTCTAACTTTCTGCCAGCGATTCGCGACTCATTTAATCGTACAGCGGCACCAAACTCGAGGAAACACGCGATTTTGTGGGTTTTTTTTTCAAAAGGCTACAGATCGTTTCTTGCTACTTATCGTCCTTTCATTTTTTTTTCCTTTTTTGTTTTAATTAGCTTCTTTCGAGGGGTCGGTTTTGAAAGCCGGTTTTGATAGAGGAAATTAGCGGTGTGGATTTTCAGAGGAAACTGTCTCGTCGACACATTGTCAGAATTTTTTTCACAGTTTATTTAATTTAACGTTCGAATGGAACCAAACTCGGACAAATAGAATCAGAATCCAAGAGCATAGAAACCTACGTACTTTCGCAGGAAGACTTACTTTACATTCACGAAGAAAGTTATCGTTGCAAGTTTAAATTACTCGAATGCACGGATACGTAACCGACCTGTTCAAATTCGTAGAAACGCGGCCAAAAGCCAAGAACATGTAAACCTACTTCCACAAAGAGGCTTATCTTACATCCACGAAGAGAAAGTCTTTGTAACTTAAAATTACTCAGTTGCACGGACGAGTAACCGGTTGCCGGGCCTATGAGTCGATATCCGCGTCGATAAGAACGCGTGTTCCCATCGACGTAAACGCTGCGCTTTGGTAAACGTTCGAAGGGGCAGAAAATCCCGTGGCCCGGCCAGGCTGCACGCAAGTTTCAGTGCTTTCGAGCAGTTATGGAGGGCGCATGCCTGCATATTTCATGAGCAAACAGACTTCAACCCCTCGTGGCATGCGCTGCAACCATCCCCCTCGCGTCTCCTCTTTCTCTCGCTCGCTCGCTCTAACCTTTTCGTCAAGAACAGGCGAGCTTCGACGAGACTGGGCCCGCTTCAAAAAGACTTTGCCGAGAGGAAAGCGCGCGGGGGCCGAATTATTAACGAACTTCCGCCTGGTCAACGCTAAGTCCTAACCTCCTACCTCTTTCTACTTACTCTACTCGTATTTTCCGCCCGTACTATCGTTTCATCGAGCTATTAATTATCGCGGCGCCGAATGGATCGTGAGCCGAGTTTACGATGGAATATTTGAAAATTTCTCTGCCTTCGTGGCTGCTTCGATGGGATACGTTTATCGACGATGACAGGTGAAGGTGCTTGTTTTTATTCGCGAGAGAACGATGCAGTGTACGAATGCGTATGAGGATGAACGATGGGTACGCGTGCGTGTAGATGCGTGGAGTTTTGCGCCGATGAGAGAACGAACGAAGGTGCGAAAACGAACGAACGCGGATCGGATGGCTGACGAGTTAATGACAAAAAGGAAGCGGAGACATCGCGCGATGGTTATTCGTGTACCTTCTTTCACCGTATATCGTGTTTCGTTTTATCGAATCATCGGCAGGCTACGGATTTGCACGTATTTATTTATCGGAAATTTCAAAGTGTAAAAAAGTACAGAGAGTGCGTATAACGAGCGTATAACGATGTATAAAATATCCAAAGTAAGGTGTTTGTTACAACGTTTTCAAAGCAAACGAAAAATTCTCCGTTTAGATTGCATAAAATATAAATTTGCATAAAAGTCCGCAGTCTAATCGTTGGGTCTCGTTGCAGCGTTAACGATGCTTCAAAAGTGTTCGAATACTTTCGCGCCACTTGAAATCTAATAATATATCTCTATACGTGGACTACAATGTTTTCAGAAAGATTCTCAAGCATTTCTCTCGTTCAAATAAATAGCCATTTCCTGGAAAACCCGATCAAACTGGCACAGCATCGTTCCGCGAGATAGACATTCAGCTTGAAAATGGCAAGGAACTTTACGGCGCCGTGGCGCGGTAGACGCAAAAATCGGCTGTTTGCATAGCGCTGTTTTTCATCAGGCGGCGCAACATTATCGTCTTTCAATCGGATCGGTTGATGCCCGATAATATCGCGACGCGTATTTGCCCTGTCTTGTTTCACATCGCGTTTTTTCCGCTAGTTCGCATCAACTCGCAGTTATCGTTGGAAAAACGAGACGTTTTTCCGTTTTAGACGAAAGACTCGCGAATGGAAATTATGCAAAGAGAATGATCGCAGCGTGCGACCAAAATCTAATACGAAAGAAGAAATTTTCATTTGCACTCTGTGGCCTTTTATGAAAGAATTCTTCCAACGATATGGTTAATCGTTGGTTGATAAAATTGTTTGTATTATCGGCGAGGAGTTCACGGAGACGATGAAAAATATGTATATTGTTTAATTTGTTGACACTGATTATTGGATTTCTTAGCAATGTCGTCTTAGTCTGAGAGATTTTTATTAAAGACTTTTTATCTCACGCAGAAACGTTCGAAATGGTAATTTCTGTATTTCCTCTGTTCCCGTGTATTCCTATCTTCGATGCAACCTACATTTTTCCATAGAAAAATATTATCTATACCGACAAATGATTTTTCAAAGTACCCCTCCGAGTTTTCTTCCCAAAAAGAAATTGCACGTGTAAAATGACAAGAAAAGCAAACGAGTGAAACGAAAAAGAAACTATTATGAACTTCTTTCCGTATAAACTAGCAAAAGCAACTCGAAGCTTCTAAAAATTTACTTTCTAACAAGTTTCCATCCTTCTGCAAGGAAAATCACAGAAATCATATTACTACGTAAATGAAATTCAAAAATCTTCCTGCTTAATCCAGTCCGCTGAAATGTTCTTCCCTTTCTCTCTCTCTCTCTCTCTCTCTCTTATTGTTATAAATGGTATGGCTGCAAGGGAATTAATTTCAATTAGATTATCGGCAGCGGAGAAACAAAATCACGGCGTTGCGTCTCGCCTGGCCAACAATGCCGTATCATTGCTCTCTCGAGCCGCAACAATGCGAACAATAGATCGTCACGTGGCGGTGCTGCTGCTTAATATCGCCGCGATAAAGGAGCCGGCGATGTTTTACAAACACAAGACCGCCACGTGACCAGCCACCCCCTGTCAAAACATTCGAAATACTAGCCCAGATATTCGTACCCCCGTTCAACGGGGTAACCTGTCCCCTTCTTTCTTTCTCTTCGAATTTGCTTCGTGCCTGAACGACGTTACGTCGTGGTCTTTCGCGTGGTGCGTGCACGTGGACCACGTGGGCCACGATATCGGGCTATGAGAACGTCGTGGATGGATGCACGAATTTAGAGACGAAAGTTTAATCGCGTGGTAATTCGTCGTTCGATAGTTTCAGTCGGAGTAGGTGGAAACGTGTCACTGGGTTTGGGTGCACCGAATGACGAGATTCGTCAGCAGCTATTGTATCCGTGAAGTATTAGGTTGTCCGAGAAGTGTCTTTCGTTTCATGAGGAAATAATAGACGCACGTTTTTTTTGTTTTATACTATTTTGTCGAGTTACGTACGATTTATTCTGTTGAGACAAACACCGTGACATTTCATAGACTTGCTTTCACGTTTATATGAAGGTGCATTGTTATAAAAAACACGTTTGCGAAAGAAAGACACTTTCCGGAAAACCTACTGCTATAGAATTAGAAATACCGATTCGATTAAACTTAGATATAGCAGCTATGAGGTAGAATATCTGGTGAATATCAAGTCACTGGGAAAGTAAGTTCGTTACATCGAATAACAATCGATTTGATTAAATGGATATAACATTTAATTAAGAAGGCATTACATTTGCGAGAGTTACAAACTGTGCGATAATTCGTCGTTGGATACTTCAGACGAATATTCTGAAATAGTCCAAAATTGGTATCCTCGGTATGTAAATGAAGCGACAAAAGTCACGAAGGCAGTGTGAATTGGCAATTTAAGGTTCGTAGGAAGTTGGAAATTAATTAACGATAAACTATCGACTATCAATGACAAGAGACAGAAGAAAGTAAGAATAGAAGAAGAATAGAAGAAACAGGAGTGTTAAAGATTTCCAGTTTGAACTTCCCTAAAAAATGTATAATTTTTTAAGCAAATTTTTCTCTGGACTCTGTTTCTCTAGTCGTGCTCATAAAAATATGCATCTACAGAGACATCGACAGAGTCCCCTAATCGTACATCGAGTATCTCCGAATCATAAATCGAAAAGTTTGGTTTTCAAGAGGTTCGTATCGAAATTGATCGAACATAGCATTTAATCACTTAGAATACAGAATACCGAGGAACGTAATTCAGGATCGATCGTCGAGCGTTTCGAAGAACGCGCGTAACACGAGGTGAATTCGTATATGTATACCCTGTGAATAACACGCACGAGTAGAACGCATGGGAAATTATGGGAGTAACGCAGGGGATGCGTTGGCCGCTTCGGGGAATTGGTTCGACGTCGATGGACTTAGAAGCATCATCGAGAGGTTGTTTACATCGGCTAGTACCCGCGTCGCGATTAACTTCTCCGACGCTCGAAGGCGATTGCTTTTTAAATAGATGCCAGCTCGATCGTGGGAAACCGTGCCAACCACGATTGACCAGAGAGAGTTGCAAGAAGAGACGGTTTTCTCTTGAGAAATCGCACTGGCACGTGACAGGTTCTCGGTTTTAAAACTGCACATGAGAACGTAATAAAAAGAGAAACGATAGTATTCTACATACACTCTCGTTTGAAAATCTTCGTACACCTTTCGTTTTTAACGTTGCTGCGACTCTCGACTCAAGTTTTAATAAAATTAGAAACACTCGTGCGTATCCTGCCGTACTTCTTCTTTTTTCAACCTTAAATAATTTGCCGACGATTAAAAAGCACGATTGTCTCTAAAATGATCCAACGAACTCAACCGTGTTAGTAACGTTTCAGTATTTAACGCACATTCGTTCAAAAGTATCATTAACACACATTATCAAATAAGATCGGATCTGGACCAAGATAACTGTGGTGGAATATCAAACGCGTTGATTTATTTAATCGCGATTGCGAGATAGTTCTTCTTTCATCGCAACAATTATTTCTTATTATCGCAAACTCCTTTCATTGTTGCAGGACAATTAGAAAAACCTTGCCTTCGTATTCGCAACGGTGTATCCTTGCGAATATTTCCAGGAACAATCAAGTACAATTCATCGAATCGTATCAGGAGCGACAGCCAGAAGTCGGATAATCGTTGCAAGGGATTGGAAGCTGCGCGACGGGTAGAATTTTACTTCGAGACTCGATTATGACAGGATGGGACGAGCGGCCCGGGCTCCTAGTTGACAGAACAAACAGGTGATGGTTCCAGCGATCGTAAGACTGGTAAACATATATGCTGGCCCGCCGCAGCGCGTTACCAAGCAAACAGGCAGCATCAAAATGCATTAGCCGATTCTGATAATTCCGATTTACGATGCGCTTATGGCCGCTAATTGTCTGATTTATCGGCGATGTTGGCGCTAATGCGATTAACAAGCGTTATACTAGGCAGATTCGTTTCAAGCCACGCTGCGTATTCGCTTCAAAGCCGACGTCTCGGCTGTCATAACCGATCTGACACACGAATGGTCTACGGTTTGAAGATTCAAACGATCGTAGGTAGCTGCAAGTCTATATATCTGTTTCCTTTAGATCATTTCTTGTGATTTATGGGGTATACCGGTGTTTGTAAATATTTTTACGCGATATTGATCGATGGTATATGGTGGAAGAATTTTAGAAGGATCTATGAAAGGATCTTTGTTTGCCGTGGTTGTTTCCTTTGGTTAGTTCGTCTTGATACCTTTGATAAATAAATGGTTGATAAATTTAATAATTGATCATTTTCTAGTTCCCTATCGGTGATTGTGTCACGTAAAATTCGTGATATAAAAAGGAGGAGCTGAGCAATAGCTTCGCTTGACTGTCCTTTTATATTTTTATATGTTTTTACAAAGTTCTCTAACTTACAAAGTATTAAAATATTTGTTCAAGTCGCGGCCAAGACTGTACCCAGGACTAGTCTCGTGGCCGAATGCTCGCAGTTTTATATGTTGAGTTTGCTGGAGTTGAGGGGCAAGGAGACGATCCTGAGTGCCGTACGCGATGAGGAAAATTTGGTGTTGGTTCATGTGCAAAGATAAGGCCAAAGTCTAAAGGTTCACTGTCAGGTAGTGTGAAATGACATGGATTTGGGTATGGTCGCTGTCACAATAGCTTCGTTTCTCGCTAATACATTACGTATTTTTTATTACCATTGGCAGTTCTTTGATCGTCCTGAATTCTCAGCAATGTTGCACATTTTTTAATGACGTTCGTTAACGGAAAAAACGAAAGCCGTGTTTCACTATCAACTGGCACGATAATCTTTCTTTTAATCACTCTAATCACTGCTTCCACAAAAAGCAAACAAAGGATGGGAATTATTGGCCCGTGGCGAGAGAAACGTGGCTTGTAATCCCTCCGTAAAACCAAACGAGAGGAATCATCGACTCGACGAGCGACAAATATTTTATTCCTGAAAGTGTATAGTCCTCGTATTTATACATTCCGCCGATGTATATTTTGTACATATTTACACTCGGCCGGAGTATTTGTACGAAAGCGGTTACACGGGAGGATCTTTAAATATTAAAAGAATATTTGCGCGTGCAGCGAACGATCGAATCATCCTGGCGTATCGCCGAGAGAGAAGGGATAAATAATAACGCAGCCAGCGATCTTTATTATTTCTAATCGTTCGACGATGATTGCTGAATAAATGGCTACGATATTTTGAATCAACAGGGGAACGGCTCTACGCGAAAGCTCGCTGGAAGCACGAGCAAATATATACAATGTATACAACGATAAATGTCTGGCTGTGTTCAATGCGGCCTCCCGCTTAAAGTGTCACCGTCGAAATGTGCAAACACGCCGTGTCGTTTCTCGCTATTATAGTTTTGACTTACGAAATTACCCAACCGATACCCGGCAGTCGATCGACACGCGAGAAATTCCTTTCCTCATTATCGATCGACATTCTACATATGGAAAACACATGGAAGATTGAATGGAATTCAACTTATAATGTATACACGCGGCAAGGATAATTATGCGACTAAATACTCTCGGAATATGTGACTGCTAGGTTATTATTAAATAAAAGATTTATATAACCGTTTGCGTCTACGGTATAGCGTTTAGGCGAATTGTGTGATTCTCTTCTGCAGACAAATATTCCTTTTTGTTTAAAGTATTAAGTTGTCCGAAAAGTGTTCTTCTTTTACAGACACGTCTTTCACAACGATGTATCTTTATACAAACATGAGATCTAACGCTGTGATCTTTATCTTGATAGAACAAAATGGATCATACGTAATTCGATAAAATAATGTAAAAGGGAAAATGTTGTGCGTCCATTATTTCCTTAGAAAACGAAAGAAACTTCTCGGGCGACCTAACACAACATACTTTGTATTTTAAAACGTTGTTCTAGATTAATAGTTCTTTAGCATCGTGACTTGATAACTCAAGAAGAACCCACGATTTTAATACACCCTCAAAAAATCACGACTCACCCTCTGAAAACACAAGCTCGAAACACAAACAGCCGAGAACTGATTACAAATTAAATTTCGTGACAACCGTTAGCGATAAACCGCCTCCAAAAGTCCAACGCCCTAATCCACCCCTAAAAACACTGTCCTAAAACGCGAACGTGCCACAAAATTAATTAGAAGCGAAAAGACCGTGTCCAGTCTCGATGAAGCAATAACCGCGTAGAAATCTCAGAACCATGGATGGGACAAACGAATCAACCCCTTGGTCGTTCGAGGGGGCGCGTGTCCTCTTTCAATCGGTTCGAAAGGAGCATGAAGTGCGGTGGCCATGGTTGTCGGGGGTTAAGCAGCTACACGGCGCCCAGCTGTGGCCCCATGGTGTCTGGTGTTGCGTACGGGATTTACCACGGGGGTGGTTTGACGTGCGCCTACCCCACGCTGCGCGCTTACCACCTGTTCCGCGGCTCCTCAAAAGGGGATTTGCTGGCTCGTTTGATCGCCCCATAAGCGAGATGCCGCGATAAAACAAAAGCGACTGAGCTCGAGTGTTCGTTGCACCATAGGAGGGACAGCTTTGAGAAAGTTTCGAGCAAGTGGTTGCACGAGGATGGTTTTTGCATGAAGTTTCTAGCTGATGTCCTTGCAGAGATTTCGACGTTTCGAACGTTTCAACGAGTGGATGGCAATTTTTATAGTCGGTATAATGCGAACGTCGACGCATTTTGCGGAGATTTAGGGGAGCAAAAATCTAGGTAATGAGCGTAACATGTAGGAATAATACAGAGTATAAATAATAGGAAATTTTAATAATAAAAGGACATTTAATGACCATTTACCGAAGGAACCCCACAAACCAAATTGAATCCCGGTACCATTGTCAATTCAATTCGCTGTTCTATGATCCTGCTGTTTGACGTTCAGTTGTATCGGATTACACACCATCACGGAATATTACGTCTCAGCCAATTATCTGTTTATCGGTACTTCCAGGTCTCTAGAAGATCGATCGATTTCGTCGACCCACCTTTGTGTGAATATGATATCCGCTAAGAGTTTTGATATAATTAAGTCATCGTAATCGACTAATTTTTTAATACCTACAAGCTATATTTAAGAAATTTTACGTGATTTCTATAACGAATAAGATTTTCTTCTTGCAATCGTATCGACCGCTATAGTAAATTATCAATAACCTTCAGATATTTATGCATTTATAGAAAATTAATTGGATTATTATTGGGTTTATTTTTCATTTCTGTGACGATTTCCAAAACCTCTGTACATCGAAAACCGTCTACAATTTATTTGTACCTCGCCTGGAATATACGTGTATCATACTTATTGAAAGAAGACAACATAAATTTCTGCGATTTGTATCACGTGCACATAGTCGTCGAATTCAGAGTCGAAGCTACAACTATGACCCTGTACTCCGCACGTTGGATACGTTAACACCGAATGACCAGACAAAGGATGCTTCGTTTTTATTTCAAATCACCAATAATCATATTGACAGTCCTCTGTTATTTCAACCTGTTAATTTTCATGCTTGCTTATGTTCTTTACGCGATATTCTAGTCTTCCGCGTTGGCTTATTTTCGAGTAATCCTGAATTTCGTGATCCCTTCGCCAGAATATGCAACTTTATAAATATTGGGTTGGCAACTAAATAATTGCGGATTTTGTCACTACAGCCTAATGACAAAATCCGCAATCACTTAGTTGCCAAGCCAATAGTATCTCCGAAATCTTCGATCGAGCCGATCTCTTCTCTGAGTGTTGCAACGATCGGCGTTGCAATTATCCAACTCCTAACGCGTTACTATAATTCATAACTTTATTTATCCGTCTTCTTTTTTCTTATATGCATATTTATACCTTTTTATTTTCTTATATCTATTTTCGTTTTCTTTGTTGTACAATACATCGTTGTAACTCCCTTCCTTCTTTCCTTGCACCGTTTGTTAAATAAATGAACGAATAAAATGTAGAAATCTACATTTAGATGCGTATACGTCGTTCATCGGATTCACGGACCGGCCAATCGTAGAATTTATAGTTGGAGCTAGCAGACAGCTTGTCATAATTCGATAGGAAGGTTGTAGAATATCGGAACAACTTTGTATCGATATTCCTCGGTGAGGTATATCGAATTAATAGTTTGTACATACGTTGTAAATCGAGGGCCTGTGTTTCGAGCATACTCAAGGGGACGCCTATTGAAACTCGATAAAACATCGTCGAATATTGCCAATAGGCCAAACAATTTGATTATTGTATTTTGTTTGGCGAATACGTCGACAGATTTGTCATTTCGATCGAACTTATTCGCAACGATAAATTGTTGAAGCGATTCCCACGTATCATAATCGAAATCGTCGTCAATCACTATACTCGAAATTTATAAAAATATTCCAAGTTTTCGAATTCATACAGTCGTAACAAAATTATTAGCACCGTTGTATATTACGACAGATTATTAATCTTCGATATGATAACGAAAGAACGAGAGAATATCGCGTACTTTATATTGGACAAGACGATATGTCAAACACGAGAAACTGACTGGAGATACCTAGGTGATAGGATTATTTGATTCAACAAAGAGACTATCTACTTGCGTCGAATCAGAATTTCAGTTTTAACACTAGAACTACCACACCAACCAAATTGACTGGTTTTACAATTTTATTTTAAAATTCCTACTTCATGTTATATTTTTTTCCTCGCAATGATGTAATGACGTTCACAACGATAATTAAAAGAATAATATAATGAATTTTATTTTATTTTTTAAACTGAAAATAATTTTGTATCAAGGCTACTTATACCAATAGCAGTTAAAATGACTGGTACTTGTCAAAGTGTAAAAGGGTCCTGTAATCTGTTTATCGAACCCCAATTAACCAGTCTCCACGTTTTCTACAACTTGCCACGCGTTTTTCAAATTTTTACCGCGTATCATTCGATATGACGATATCGGTTATCAGGAAAATTCCGGATCGATCGCTAGATCGCTAGATGCTGACGCTAGAAATACCACAGCAGTCAAAATAACTGGTTCCACAATTTCATAAATGTGTCAACCCTTGTTTAGGCGTCATGGTCCTAGATGGATTAATAATACGAAAAATGTACTACATAACATGGAATTGCTTCTGTAAAAAGGTAATAAATCAACAAATATAAAAATATTCTATTATTACGTATTTTTTAAAGACCAGTCATTTTCACTGGTATTGGTAGAAATAGCTTCGTGTTAATTATCGGTAGTTCTAGTGTTAAATGAAAAAACATATTGTACAAACATTGAATTGTAGGCTGCGTTAATTATAAAACAAAAAGAAATATATATATATATATATATATATATATATATATATATATATATATATATATATATATATATATATCGTACTATAACGAAACGATAAAAATAATACGATAATCGACCCCAATAACTGGCAAGTATTTACACAATATGATCAAGTATGCACATTCATAAGTACAGACACTTTGGTCGATTTATACCAACAGAAGATATGTACATAGATATTACTAAAATATGTAAATTGATGACAGATTAATGACTAAAACAACACTTGTTGCCTTCTTATACGGACAAAAGATCATAAATTTAAATTACTCTGCGAGTAGTTCACCAATAGTGCACGAAAGCTAAATGGATGGTTCGTCGATGTACTCATCGGATTTAGATATCGATGCTTGAATTAATTGAGATAAATCTTAGTATCAGTTTGCAAGGAAGTTCCTTATCTGGCCCGTGGCTTAGGAGTTAAACAAACTGCAGATAAGAAATTTAGTTTCAAATACTTAAAAAATCTTTCCATAGGATCGAACACGTTGATTTCGTTTCTCTATACTAATTTTATCGTATCATCGCAATCTACTGCGCGTAAATCTATTTCGTACGATTTATGGTATCTTTTTATACTTGTTAGTTTATAAGTTTCCTTTTATCCGCTGGTTGTACGTTCTCGCTCGTTTAGTTTAGACGCACCTCAACAAACCCCCATCTTCTCCATCATCGAGTGTTAACAAACAAATCAAACTTCTAGTTCTTCTAATCTTCGCGCAAGCTTACACGCATAGCCTATACACACATCGTAAAAACGAATATTCATCGCAGAAAATCGTGAAACGGGATATCGTGAGTGCCATTTAAGGGTTCTCAACGAGGTCCATTTCGCGGAATCGGCACGTGGTCGGTTCACCAGGTACCGTGACGACGTTCTAGCGTCCGTTTCCGCGCCATCTTTCGCGACTTCGGGGACATTGTATTCCCGTTCGGTGGAATTTTTCGTCACGGCGACACCTCGATCAATATTTGCGCAGCCGGGAGTGGAGACCACGTCACGCTCGACCTTCCGCGGCCATATGCGAACACGCGGCTGCATACGCGCGCCGGCTCGCGCGTGTAGAAGCGCGTACGCGAGCTTCGTTATGCACCTACTTCGGGATCCACAGTCTTCTGCAACCATTACGTTTCGTAAAAAGGATCGTTGAAAGAAACGAAATTTCCGAATGGTTAACCCATGGTTTTACAGGCTATTACAGCTGAAAGTTCAAGGCGGTGTATTTCTTTATAACTGGAAAATCAACAACAAGTTAAAAAGCAACTGTCAATAGCTCGTTAAGCGAGCGGAATTAAATTAAGTTTTATTATCGTTCGATATGAGACGAAGAGTGGAGAATGTTTTTGCGCTGATTGTAAGGAACAACATTGCCATGGAATATATTATCACAGGGAAGATATCGGGACGAAATACTAATGGGGTGAAATTTCACCGATGATAGTCTTTAAGGTATTATATCATAGCCTTTATGTCAATAGAATTAACATATTGATAAAAACATAAAATAGTATGGTGTTGTTGATCTTGTTCGTATATACAATATCGTGTATTTATCTCGTGCAACTACGAATTGCAAAGATAATCGTGTTTGAAAGTAATTTACTAATTACCAATATTTGTGTTTTTTTGTTGGGACAAGAGAACTGGGACACGAGATATCTTATAATCGGGTGGCGATACGTTAATTATTGACAATTTAATTTTGTAACAATTTATATCGTTGTATATAAATAAAAGATAAATGTTACGTTATTGGCGATAAAAATACACGAAGAAAGAAACAAACGTCAAGTTGCTAAAACGTGAAAAGAATTGTTCCAGCTCGTAAACAAGGTCCGGAGCATAAGTAAACTGACAGAAAATTATCTGTTATGAATCAGCATCCTAACTAAACCTCTAAAACCATTGAAGATACCATTTAATTACCATGACTGTCGCAAATATGGGGAGATAATGAGAGATAATACGAAAGATCGACGAGGATTCTGATGATTCATGTTGTTTTATTTCCTCGGTAAATTATAACATTTGGACAGTAACGAAGATTCGAGCAAAATACGCAGTGATTACAGAGGCGATTACGAAATTTATTAAATTTTTATGCACCACATATATTATATTTGCATAATAGAATCATCAATGCCTGAATAAAATCATAATTAATTAGCTCGTCCGCGTTCTTGTTTGTTCATAAATAACCGGAAATTATTGAAACTCGTAAATTGAAGCGTTTCGATAATTTTTAAAGCACTCATTTCACATTGCGTTAACTTTTTAACATCGTTCTATATCAACGTATCGATAAAGTAAATCATCATGCAATAAAATAATTGCGTACACAATTTATAACAGCGCGGTCGGCAAATAAATTTTCCTCGTTTAAGTCAACGAAAATCCTGCGCATTTTTAATCCAACCGCCGCTCTCCCGTTTCCTCTACCCGTGGTCCCGAAATATCCTCGCAAATATTAGTTCGACTCATAATTATCAGCGATAACTTAATGAAAATCGTGCTCCCTGTATTTACAGACTCTCTCGCGATTCGTCGATAAAAATCGTGTATAATCGCGATTAAAAATTCAATCCAATCGTTAACAATCATTAATTAAGGTAACCATTCGCGTATCCTCGATTTTTACACCATATACGTAATTATCGACGTGTCTCGATCTATTTAATTTCCTAATGAGCTTTCTTTGCCTTTGAACTTGAGCAGCTCTTTCCAACTTCGAAGTTAATAAATTCTCGCAAGAATATTTCCAACCGTGGAAAATTCGAATGCTTCGTCCGTCAAGTTCTAAATCGTGGAAACTTAGAAAAATAATCACCGTATTCTTCTACGGCACAAAAATTCAAACTAACTTGTCGTTATTTCTCTCTCTTTCTCTCTCTCTCTCTGTAGATTAAGATTAAATTCTGTCGTTATCGAAATAATTGTGGATTATTTCCCATAACTCAGAATTAAATTCTAGATAAGATCTTTGGTCTTAGAGACGTCTCGTTTTTAAATCGTCTCGTGCACAGACGTAGCCGGGAACGTGAAATTTTCGAACAGTGGACGAACCTTCGAGAAGGATGGTCGATTCCAAGGATAGTTTCCCGGAAGTGTAGATCTCCGTTGTCGCGACACTCGCTAAAAGAAGAAATAGATCGGTGGTCTAAGCAGAACAACGGGGTTCGCGTGTTTGCCGCGCGAGTTATTTCCACTTTAACGACGTCCAATCGTGCGACGAGAACACCTCGGTCCTTGGCCACGCTAAACGCTCGTAATGAGTGATTATCTTGGTTAGCCTGGTTAACACGCGGTCCCAAGGTAGCTGCGAGCGTGCAACGTTTATTTGTTCGCCGCGACACGTGCCCGAACACAACCGGATACCTCGCCACTTACGCAATTGCGTGCACAGAGAGGACGATCTAACGGTTCTGTGGGCTCGCGAGTCATCCTCGTGAACCACGTTGCTCGTGATTCTCGCAGAATCCAAATCTTTCTACCTTCGTTTATCTTTATCTTCCTTTATTTCTCTCTTCCAAGGAATCTGTATTCCATTTTTGGATCGTGCGATGGTTTTCAGACGATTGGAAGACGACGTGAAAGTAGACAAACCTACGTCCATTCGAGGAATAAATGATCTAACAAATAACATTGCATAAATTCGCTCATCGCAAGGAAGCGACTAAACAACGACGAAGTTCAAAGGTACATGTACGAAAATAACAATATTTTGTTATTGAGAACTAAAACTGAGATAATTCGGAACATAGACATAATTCGGACCTGATGTAGAGTTTTCTTAGAAGTGGTGACCACTTCAACAACCTATTATCACCTTATGAAACGAAAGAAACTTTTCGGGCAACCTAATATATAAAGATGAGAACTAAAACCGAGATAATTCGGAACATAGAGGATTGCGTTATATTTTAAATTTCTCTATGGCGCATCGATCGGTGAAAGTCGCGAATGCTGCGAAGGAAATCAAAAGCTACGAATCGTAAATTTAGTGTCACGATCCGAGCTATGACGATCGTACGTCGTTAGTACGGATTTAACCTCCGCTCTGCTGAAACACGAATGCACGACGAATGACAGAACTGGAAGACGCAATACCGTATTCGTTGGTGTATATACGCGACTTGTTAAATTGTCAGGAGCGCGTTAGAAACGTTACACAGCGCCTTGTCGTCGACGCAACAGTTACAAACCGGCGGTGTGTTCTAGTCGGGCAAACAACAGTTCCGTTGTTCCGGCGACGTTATTGCGACTGTACGCGCATCAAAGCAACCATTTGAACAATGTTCCAAATCGTCGTTAAGACACGCCATGTTAAATATCGCTGAGCGTCAACAGTAATTGCCGCGGTTCTCCACGTCGCCGATTTGTACAACCCTCCTCGTCGTGACAGCGGAAATCAAACGGAGAGCATCCGCGTTTACGATCCTTCCACGCGTGTACAACGTATACGCGAGACACAGTGTTAGCCCAGTGTTCTCTTATTCTGTCGATCGTTTGGCCAGGGAATTCGACATGGATTGCTCGAGAAACAGAATGGGAGGGCGAACGGATGAACGTTAAAAGGGATTGGAAGTTTGTCAGAGAAGAAAGTGAGAAGAGAGACGATCGAGTATCTATTACGCAAGGAATTTTCTGGCAAATAGAAATTTCTCGAAGCAACGTTGAAAATAGTCGAGTAGCCACAACCGTGGAAGAGATTACGCGAAGGTTGTCACCATCTCCGTGTAGGAACTAACGTCGTTCTTGATCATAAACGTTCATAACTTACGAATAATCTGGAAATTTTTGAAGCTTCCACGATGTGGTAATTATAAATTCGGGAACAACAAGCAGTTCGGTCTCGTTGCATTCCGCGAGTAAGTCTGTCTGCTCGCCGTCCTGTCAAACGATAACAAAATAATTCGTTTGAAGAACATTCTTCCTCGACTTTCCTCCTTGCGATTATTTGGAATTTATATTTCTGTGGATGGATATCACCACGATCATTTAAACGAATATTTGTCGATTGATTCATAAGCAAAGAGCAGAACATTGTCTGAAATTATTCCTTGTCCTATGACATATTAAGGAAAAGAAGAAAAAGGATCGATGTCGAAAGGCGAAACGCGTGTTCTAGGGTGAGCGTGCGACCCGATTTTAGCAAACGCTCGCGAAATGCTTTGTATTAGCCCTGCACATATAGACACGCTGATTCCGCGCGAAACAGAAGTTTGATGACAAAATATTTGTCGTTCAAACAGCCGACCAGGTCCTGCGAGTCCCTCGCGTCACGCGTTCCACTCGCGATTCCGATCTCTTCATCGAATTAAGTGGCGCGTCCCCGAATCAGCCGTGACCTACCTCAACGTCCAGCTGTTGCTACTCAGACGACGCGTGTCTGCCACGATATAATTGAATTCTTTCTTGTCTGCTGGCCGGTTCGACAGTGTCGAAAGGAATTGTTAACTGGGTCGGTGTGGATGATAGATCGTGCGATTTTCAGCTTGGTCAATTAGATATTTATAGAATTTGTTTGTTTATTGGTGTTAAATATTGTAGTATCGTGGACGAGGAGCCTGGGGAGGGGGTGTCGTGCGAATTATAAACAAGCGGTTGCTGAGCATGTGCGTGGTGGGGCTAAGACAAAAGATACGAGGCTAAGACAAAAGACAAGAAGTTGCTAAGTGACATAAACGAATTAATAGCAGTATGAGTTGAGAAGCCAGAGAATGCGAATTGCGTTGTCGACATAGTGTAGCTAGCGTTGTCGAGAGATAGTTGAATCGAGAGTTGTTAATTAATTATTTAGTTGTCTGAATTATATTACGTTATTGTGATTAGTTCACGTTAAACAACCATCGTTCCATGTTTAATCAACATTTGTTAAATAAATTAATTGTAGTCCAAGATACTACGATACTAATGTATTCGTCCATTTGTACATACTATACTTGGTTCTAAGTATCTAAGAGTTGTAGAAATACTTTGGGAGATAATGCAAGAATCAGAGAAATGCGGATTATATTATTCCATACGATCATTCGCAACGTTTGTATGAATTAGTAACGATATCTGGAAAATAAATTCGTAACTACTCGTTTGCGAATTTGCAAATCATCGCGGATAATTTACCGCGATCTTAAGATTCTCTAGGTAGAATCCTGCTGGCCAGAAGATGGATATTCGTGAAACTACACGTCCCAGTGTATTGTAAATCCACATTTTCTATCGCGACTCGTCCGTGTTACTCAACGTTGCCAGCCCACGGGCAAAATCTTGCGCCGTCCACTTATATAACTTATATTGATGCATTAACGTCTCCAAGGACGTACGATTCTGTGTGCTCTTTACTTCGAAGCTTGTACAAGGCGGACAGCCTTTGATCGCTTATTCGCGAAGATAGTAAAATGGAAAATCCGTGGTTGAAGTCTGAGAAACAGAATCGCTCCTTTCGCTTTAAAAACGAATTTTAAGGTGGGAATTCATATTCGTTGTTAATATTTTGAAGAAATTTGTCGAGATCGAGGAGAGAAGATTTTTACGAATGATGTCTGAGAGATTTTGACATTCCATTTGAAGATCACAAGCGAATGATATAAGTCATAGTTGCTATTTTTTCGTTACAGTTGAAAGTTAAATCGATAAAAACGTATATATCGCGTTTTCCTCCTGTGATTTTTATTCGATAGAAATATTTCGAACGTAATTTTATTTGTTCTCGTAGCTACAATTTGTCGTTTCTGGGACGTAGACAGAGGAACATTTTTGAGAGTAACTGTAACTCGAATGTCCGACGGCCTGCTCAATTAGCACGTCCTATTCTCGCGTGCATAATTTTATCGTCCTTCTCGAAGACAAGACTGATGTTTCTCCTTTTTATTCTTTCGTGTCGACGACGGCACTTTATTACCGATCTTACAAAGAATTATCGAACGTTTCGTACCGAACATATTTTCCATTATTACAAAATATTCCATAAATCATAAATTGCGACGAATGCGTTGCAGAAACTAATAATAGAGAAAATAATAATCATATTAATTTTCCTTCGTTCGAGTTATCTAACAAGGTACGTTCAACAAATATCACACCTCATAAATTTTCCTACTTTTCCATCTAAATCCCTTCTTTAAAATATTTTAATTAATGGATTTTCAAGAAAATCTAGGATCTTATAAATTTCCATATATCTCTGGCAGAATTTGGTCTTTAAAAGAATTTGGATTATTCAATTTTCAAGAAATCGCGAATCTCTCTCGTGTTTTTCTACCAAAATACGAAAAATTCTAATTGACAAAATTTTCAAGAAATCCAACTCGGCTACCAAATAAAAGATTTCTCCATCTACTCTTTGGTTTCCTATTCCCACGATGTCCATGATCGGTAGCCAAGCAATGCCATACCAGCCAGCAGTTCTCCGAAAGAAAAGAATCAAAAGCCCAGGCTCGAATAAAATAATAAAGTTGTAGCCGCGTAGACGTATCGTCTCCTTTTTCCACCGTTATTTTTCTTCCTTGCGTTTCTTGTTCTTTTTCCTTTTTTTTTCTTTTTCCTTCCATGCCGGACACGTCGTACGATTTTACTCCGGCGAGGTGGCTCGCTACGCGAGGTAGTTCTCTACTTGTTAGCACTTAATTAACTACCACCGGCTCGACCAGTCGACGACGTCCAGACGAGAAATTCCTTCTTTCTCCGATCCATCGACCGACGACGGAATATTCTCTCTTCTGTAGCCTGTGCGGCCCGTCTGTCTTTCTTTTTCCTTCGTTGGTAAGCCGCCATCTTTGTTCGTCGTTGAAAACATCGACGCCTCCGCGTACACAAGGCCCCGAGCCTCGCTTTTCCAGGAATCTTCTCTCGCTGGAATATTAATGAAATATTAATGTCGCCGTCTACTCCTTTCGTAACCGTGCACGCGAAAACACGGCGAACCAATGGGCAAAGTTCAACGGACGTGCGCACACGATTCCAGGAAGCCGATGCATTTCTCCATATCGTTTCGTTCACTCTTCTTTAAGTACGGTGCGATGCGTTCACGTTGATCAAGGTACGAGAGAATTTTTGGAATAAAACGCGTTTCCTCGAATCGCTGTGATAAAGCACTTTCGAGTAAGTGCGCGGTTCCTGGACTTTGTTCTTCGTGAGTTGGATCTCGACGAAGATTCGAAGCGTTTGTGCCAAGTTTCATTAGACGTATCAAAGGAAGGAAACGCGAAGATCCAACTTGTTTCGAACGACTGTACGTTATCAAAACGATATTCATAAACGCGTAGAATTCCGCCGTACAGTCGATCGTTGATATTACGCGCAGCGCGTCATCCGTCGGTCCACCCCCAATTCGTCTCACCAAATTACAACCTGTTAAACGATCGAGCTCAGCCTCATTATCCATGGGGAGCGAAACGGGTGGAGATACTAACGGGGTTAAAAAGACGGGGATGGTGGACGCGTTGGATAAAAAGTCGACTTTGGAGGGTCGACTGGGTTCCGTTCACGCGGAACTCTCGTGTCGGGGATGATTTCCGTGGCGCGACTTCGTGAGTGGACCCCTAACTCGTCCCGTTCCTTTGTTTTCGAGGAGCCAGCGATAATTCCGCCATGAATTTTAATTCGACGCTGCTCGAAGCGTTCATGAATTTTAATTCGCCTCTTTTCGCTCGCCACCGCCCCTCGTGTCGCCCTCCTTCGCAACTGCTGTCTTCGTTTTCGGTTTCAGGCAGGGGAAAAGAAGCGTGGAACAGAGGAGAAGCAGCAAAGGGTGGCGAACACCCCTAACGACACTCGCGACGCGTCTCGACTCGTTCGAAGACTCGTCGCAGCGACTCGTTCGCAGGTTCGTAGGCGAATGTGAAAACGTTACGGGACTCGAGGGTTCCTTCGAGTTGTCTGTCACGTGAGAAATGGACGCGTGAGTGGAGGAAGAAGGACGCTTGATTTCCGGTCGAATCCGAGTGAAAAGAGTGGAAAGAAAAGTCGCCTTGTAGTGGAAAAGTAGGATTTTATTTTTGGTGTTTGGCCAGATGCAAATGAAGATAAATTGTGGTGAAATGTGGGAAATTCGTCGTTTCTGGATTTTTAAATATTTCTTTGAGGGAACGTTAACATAATCAAAGAATACCGCGTCGTTCGTGTGCTGTGTGTAAGTGTAGCGGCACATGAGTCAAAGAACAATTCAATTCATGTTGTTGTTTTGCCTCGGAGTATCAAGATCTCTAGGATACGCGTAATGTAAGAATAAATAAACTCCTGGCAAAACAACGTCGCCGCTATGTACGATCGTCGAACAAAGACGAATTCGAATTTTCCGACTCTCTCCCGACCAGTATAAATAAACAAACGCGAGCGAATCAGTTACTATACAAATTATACAAGTTATCGATTAATATCTACGAGTTATCTGCGAGCGATTATACACTGTCTTTGCGAATACGTTTGTACGAGCGACTTTGGACATTGTCTATATTTATTTATAATTTATTTCATTTATTTCAAATATATTTGCAACAGCAAGTTCTCGTTACCGTTTTATCAATCCTCTACAATTCTACCACATAAGTTATTTTTAATTAAGCTTATTAAGCCCGGCAACTTCCTCTAAAATAATAGACAACAGTCCATAAAGTTCGGACAGTTAAGATCGATTTACTGATTACATCAGATGTAAATCAAGACCCAATTACTAACATATCGCCTATAATATTTAAACGTTATAACAATTCCTACCCCCAGGTATGATATTTCCATTAAAATCATTATACACCATACACCCGCGATATTCCTGTAACAGTTTATTTCCGCGTATCCTCGTTAAAACTACGTTATACACAAACAAACCACGAGCCACCACAAATCTCGCCTTTCCGCAGGACCGTTCGAAGCAAAACCGCACGATCCGAAAACAAGCGTTTCATGGACCCGTCCATGAAATTATCACCGCGCAACCCCCACCGCGACCGTAAAAGGGACGCTCGTGATATCGAAGGAGCCGGGCGACAAATCGTTATTCAAATCCCCAAGCTAAATTCCGGCCTAGCCGAGCAATATGTAGCATTTAACGGGCATTATTCGCGACCCTTGATCGCAACGGGGTTACCGATGCCAAGGATCCGCGCCAGGGGGTGTGTCGGGCCAGTGTTCGCCCGTAATCGCGCGTACAACCGCGCACAATGCTTGGAAACAGGGTGCAGGCTACCCTTCCTTCGCCACCCTCGCCACCATTTCCAGGAGGGCGCTAAGCTTCCCTGTCGCTCAGGATTACCGACTCTGATTTGCTGGTCGAACGTATCGCTCGTTTCTGCGTCCGGGACCCGGCCACAGCCACCCCCTGGGGCCACTTGGACGGAAAGACTGTGCCACCCCGTTTGTCTACTCCGTGACAACCCCTCGTCGCTTTCGCGGCCACGATACTTGCTACGATGACGACTGTGTATAGTTGAAACGGAGACTGGTACGTGGGGTGGTTTTTATTGGGTTCTTTTCTCGAGATTCGGCTCGTTCGTTGTTTTGTTCGGTTCGATGGTGTGCGCGCAACGGGTCGATTGGGGTTAATTGTGTGGTACAGGAAACGAGGTTTTTAGATTTCGGCTGATGGAGGTGGCGACGAGTGTGATGTATTTATTTGGCTACCGTGTTGGGTGCATTCGTTTTTTGGGATCTTCCGCCAGTCTCTTTCTCGGTTTCCCTCTTAATTAGTTCATTTGTTGGGGATCGTGTGTTGTTTTTGTGAATATCAGTTATGTCTCATTCCGTTTTCGTTGTAAATAAAGTAGATTTCCTGGGAAATGTAATTTTCTATTAACGCTGTTTGGAGGGTTATGCGTGTTTCGTTCATTGCAGAATTTGATATTACTTTTTCTTTATTCTCTGTCGTTCTTCCCTTTACAAGATCTCTTTAGATAGATTGACCGAATACGAGATGAAATATATCATCTTTCGCAGGCGCGAGTAATCGTGGGTTATGAAATATCAGCGAGCAAGCGGATACAAGCTTCGTGTGAAACACGATGGAACCTAGGTTTATTGGTTGCTCGAACGAATACACTCTCGGTATTCGCGAATAATCGCACAAAATCACAAATGAATGTGGAAAATCCACTAACACGAAGAGGCTTCAGACAACACAATCTATATCCATCCGTCCATCAAAGAATCTACATAGTAGCAAATATTCATAGAAAGCGCATAAAAATTCATATCCACACTCTAGTCCATACACAATACCATCAAATCCGCCAAAAACCTATCCTACGAAAATAAAAATATAAAAGAGAAAAACGAAACGTTGAACATCGAAAAACCCAGAGAGAAATGAAAATACAAAGTGTCGACGTTCGTCCCTCGATACCTACAGCGTGGAAACGAAGGCGTGAATAATGGCCAGGCGACAGGAAAATGTATCAATGGAGCACTCGAATTCTGATGTAAAACCGCAGCTTGTCCTGACAGCGAATTACTCGCAGCTTTCGTATCGACGCGTGTTGCGCGCGCGTGAAGCAACGAAAAGCAAGCAGCGGGGATCCCCGCGTGGCCGGTCGAGGGTCCTCGATGTCACCGTTACAGAGACGTTACTTTCGTCTCTCGATCGGACACGAAGCGTTTTCCAGACACATGGTATCCGGCGGGCCCTCGAGTGTCTCCAGCTTTTCCACGTTTTCCTTCGTTTCACGCGTTGGTTACACGCGTCTGATTGCGGTCTTTGCACCATTGCTGCGTCTTTGCAGTTGCATTTTTAGATATCGACCCACAATCACAACGTTCATCGATCGTATTTAATGCGAAAAAATGATACTTTAACCCTAGTTTCAATCTTTGTACCAGATTCATTCATCACGAAGTATCATTCTCGTCGCAGTATTAGGTTGTCCGAAAAGCGTCTTTCTTTCGCAAACGTGTCTTTTACAACGGTGCATGTTCGCACAAACGTGAAACGAAGTCTGTGAAATGTCAGGGTGTTTATCTCAGCAGAACAAAACGGATCGTACGTAATTCGACGAAATAATATAAAACAAAAGACGTTGGTTATTTCCTCATAAAACGAAAGAATCTTTTCGGACAAGCTGATACATAAAACAAACTTTCAACGTTCTCTTCCAATCGTTGCACAGAATTTCTGGTTCACCGATGACCACCGTGACAGTCGTCGTGTTAGCAACGAACCACAAATAGCAAGACGCGACTATGTACGAAGCGACGATGCAGAAAGTAGTTAGATGACAGCTCTATAAGGAAGAGGTACAAGGCGATGGATGATGTCAAACGAAGGAAGAAGACAGCGGCAGAGTCTGACGCGAGCAGAGCCCGCAAACTTTCCCACAGAGTCTCGAGGGTAGAGTTTCAGTCGCATTAGACTGGTAAATTCCGAATCCAGCCTTCTACCGTGAGGAACAGCCTCGCCCTTGCCAACGAAGACTTGGAAACTCCTTTTCCATCCCTCTCCTTCGCCCATTTCTCGTCCAGCCTCAAAGAGGTCGGTTCTTCGAGACTTGGAAGAGCAATATAACAAGAGGGACCAAGCAAGGGTATCGAGGAGGGTTGGAACGGGCGGTGTAAGAGCTTGGGTCGGGCAAGGGATGGGAGTTTTATTAATTTCGAAAGTTCCGAAACTGATAATTAGATCCCTACGGAGCCGGCCCGCCAAAGGCGAAGAAACTCAATTTCTGGGTCGGCACGGTTTTACGTTTAATTTTCTTTAATGTCGCTTCCTCGTCGCTTCCGGCTATTCTACTTCCGTTTCCTTCTTCCCGTTGCTTCCTGGTGTTATTGTATCCTTGCGGCACAGATAAAGGGAAAGAAGACGGTGTAAGTAGTTTCTGCGAAGCTTATTGGAAAATCGCGCGTATTTCTTCATCGTTTCTTGTTGTTTCTTCGGTTTTCTTTGCAGCGAAGATATCGAGTTCGTTAAATATGATTGCAGCGCTATTGAGGTAATAACAGAAACAATGAATTTCATAGCAGGTTTTGTAATAAGCTGGCTCGGGTTTCTTGGTCGATACGAAGAAATATATAACATACTTTTGGTTGGAAAATCTCTCGAAATCGACTGTATCCTTTGATTACAACGATCGCAAATTTCCGTTAAAATATCTAATTTTATATGTATATAAGTATGTTTGTACGTATAACTTTAAGCGAGAGTAATCGATAGGTTTCACAATATAAAATGTAAAACACAAACTAAAATTAAGTAAAAGTTTGCAAGTTGAAAAACGTTAAAACCAAGCACAAGAGTAGAGATAATGATCGAAAATTGTGTGAAAATGACGGTGAAAGCGTCGGTCGTTTCTTCGTATAATTTTGAAATAGCAAGAAGGTGGCACGTCGCTTTGTCCTGTCGTGAAAATTGCGTAGCACGACGCTACTTTCCCTTCCTACGTTTAAGCACACACAACGTGTGCAACGTCAAACACGAGGTCCCTCGCGGCGACTAATAAGCAACTGTATTCTTAACCTATTTGCATATGTCGCTGGAGCAGCAGCACGAATCAGATTTCACTGCGAAATTGATCACGGTCGTTAGCGTGTTGACTGCCGCGGCAATTATCGACCCTCGTCGAACTTAATTGCATTACGTTCTACGCTTTTGTTATAAATAAACTCTGCTGCTATCTCGTTAAGTTTCGAACGCTCAATTTTTCTCATCCACGTTTTCCAAATCTCATCCAAATATCCCATCGAAAAGCTTCAAATTTTTTACATTAACGATAATGAGATATAGAACAGTTGGAAAATTCGAAGGCCCGATATGTCGCCCGATTTTTCCCAAATTCGACCCATACGCCAACAGCAACGAAATAAGATTCAAAATATTCGATACTCTCGGTAATTGAACAAAAATATTCCCAAACTCGAGCGCTCAATATTTTCTTCTATTCTTCGTTCAACTTTTCGCAGAACGAACCTACGCGTTCGTTGCAAGGAAATTGCAATTTATTATATTTCTGAGAATCGAATAGAACAATTCCAAAATTCGGATTTTCCTCAAATTTAACTTACTGATTATTAACATAATCGTTCGAAGGAAATTAAAAACTTGTTCTTCTTCGCGAGGTGTTACGTATGTCGTAAGAATTCAATACATGCACAATGCGCTGTCCAAAGCCTACCCTTGCTCCCTTTTTTCATCCCTCATCCCTCCGGTTTCTGTCAGGGCCGTCCGGCAGTGAACACAATCAGACGTCGCGTAGCTGTATTCGGTATATCGCGAATGTTGACTCGGAGTATATTTGTCCAGCAATGGAAGAGCGTCGCTGCTGGTGGTCGAGGGAGGGTGGTGGCTCGATTCAAATATTGTGCCGCTTCGTTCGGCGCCGCGACGATCATAGACGCATTATTCCAGCGCCGTGAAACACGGCTGCCGCGCGTCCAAAGGTGGACGAGCTTTCGCGAAATCAAAAATCGAGATACGAAAATACTGGAGTGTGGGGTTGGAGGATCGATGTACACTCTCGTGATCTCGAAACCGAGCAGGAATTAGTTGGATGGTGCTCGGTACCACTCTCTGTGATTTTTCGATCGACTGTGATTCCTTTTTAGTTTAGACTTTTTACGCGAAGAAAATTTATCCACGATCTTAACGTTTTGTATTACACGGGATTACTTCGTTTTATAATAATTTAGGTAAACAGTTGTTAATCAACTTCTGTTAAAATTAATCTATCGATCGAATTAAATTCTTTTTCATATTCTCTCGTTAATATTTAATATTAATAGTTGTTATTCTACTGGTGCTGGAACAACACCGCTAATCAGAGAAAAATCTACATAAAGACAAGAGAAATTGATGCAATTTATTTTCTTCCATTCAATTCGTACAATTTTCTGTTCGTTCGGATAAGGCGTATCGCTAAGAAACCTTAACAATAATTATTATAAAATATGGCTAATAAGCCAGGAAAATTAACGAGGTTCGCCTACAAATCGTACAAAATCCTGATAACAGACAAATGTGTAGAAATAGCTGAAAGATTACTTTATATCAATGAAAAGATATCTTGCTTATTTCGCTACATCTTGCACAATAGAATCGCGAAGAATATATGCTTATTAAACGATATCCAAGAGTGGATGTTTCTTTAGAGAAGGCAGAGATAGGAGAATAACAGCAAACAGAGTAGCTACTCGTTGAGCGTCGAATTACGATTGTCAATAGGTGGCCGTTCGTAATTACACACCCGTTAGAGAAGCTGGCGAGCGAGGCGGCCGAGAAGCAGATATCACTTGGCGAATCAATAAAACGTGTTTGGCTCAGTCAAACTGCGTGTCATCGCGTATCCATCTCGAACGCCAAACAAGTACACTGGCTATCATTTATCTCGATAATTATATGACCACTGATTACCGGTTCATTTTCTAGTAAATATTTGGCCGTCTCGAAACGGGATACCCTGCCTCTCTGCCGTATCCAACCCTGGGAAATATAGCGAATCTTAGCCAAACGATCGGCCATCTATTTGTTTCTAATGCAAAACTTTCGATCGAAATCTTCGATAATCGTTTGATAATAGGTTTAACACTAAACCTATCGAAACTTCGTGTATACCTGTTTCTACCGTGTCCGGTCAAAGCAAATTAGAAGTAAATACCAAGATGTATATTGTATGCATGTTTTATGAAAAGTCAGAAATTACGAAGCGATATGATAACGTTTAAATATGCTTAAATTTGCGTGGAAGTTTGAAAGCGGTCAATTTGATCAGCAGTGATAGGTTTAGCGTTAAGGATTTGAAGATTTGTCTTTTTCGAATTCTAATCTCCGCGAGATGATCGTACGACAGCTTCCTTACAAATATTTTAACACTTTGGCTGCCACGTTGGTCATATATGACCGGTCACGGTTTCTCCTGTGACGCGTGATTATTGGACCGGAGCTATTGAACTTACAATCGTAAAAATTGAATGAAAATTGACAGTTAGGGCATTCTGAATATAACCGATAAATAGAAGATACTTTGAAATAAAAAGTGTCCCATTGAACAATTAAACATTTTTATTAGAACATCAGTAAAAAAAAAAAAGAAGAACAAATCTTGCATCTAACGGTGCACTGTGTTTGCATCCATATCTTTCAGGGATAATCTACGAATATTATTATAAACACACCTTAAAAAATAATCGTAAATGCTGCTTTATAATGGTATAATTGAAGTTAGAAGCGTGAACATGCCTTACTATTATATATAGAATGAGCAAATACCGTCTACCTATATCTTCTACACATTTCAACAATATATTCTACACGTTTTGCTTACGGAGAAATAACGAATGCGAATAGTTTGTTGAAATAAACGAAGCCTTGTTATAATATGTCGCTATCAACTGTTATCAAGGCGTCACGGTGGTCACCCGTGACCACCAATAAGATAAACGGTCCATTGGGGAAGAATGTTGTCTTACATCATCAATTCATTATTATTTTGCCATTAAATGCTTTGAATAATAAAAATACTCCCGTGGCGTGCTGAGCGAAATATGCGATCTCGACGTGGCAGCCAAAGTGTTAACAATGAAAAACCACGAATGTACGGAGGATGGTTGAAAGAAACAAGAGAAAATCGAAAGTAGAGATATAAGGTGAAACATTGGAAAATAGGCGGTGAAATGTATTGTAAAGAGATTCGGACTCGACGCGGATGTATAGTACGTCCCTTGTGTGTTTAACGTTGTAAATCGAGCAAGATACACAAAGTTTGAAACGCTAGATTCTCGAATTAAGCTACATGGATAAACGGAGCAGCTTGTTTCGAGTGTCGACCACGTAATTCTCACGTCAGGATTACTTGCCACTGTGCAAATCCATAACAGGACCTGCAGCTTGCTTATATTTTATCAAACTATCTGTATCAAAAGAAAACTACTATCAATGGTACGTGATTCTCTTTCGTTCTAATTTTTTCCAATCTCTCGAGGTTGACTAAGACGTTTAAAATATTTAGAATTTCTCTGAGGCTTAATGCCACTGACTCTTACAAATATTTCTAAAAAAGAAAGAGAAGTATCCCTTACACGCTGTTGAAACAAGAGACACTTTAGTTATCGCAAACGTTAAGATTACTTTCAAATCATCGTAGACATTAAAATTATTTGCCAAGAAATAGAACGTGTGATAGCGTCACTGTGATATTCGAGGCGTATGTAGTGACATAACTTTCCATCTCAAAATACTTCAAATGCTTAAAACAGTTTGTCCAATTTGAAGTTATTACAACTTAAGAATCTGCTCGCTCAACGCCTTATTTCGCCGAATCTCTTCGCATGAAGGAACCTGTAGGTCGAAAGACTCCTATTACAAGGTAGTACGAACCGACGTGAGAGTATACGTATCTACTTAAACGGCAGGATGTAACACACATAACGGCGGGATGGCAAGGATGAAAGGCGGAGCCAGCCGCAGCCAACCAGCGGCTAGGATTTCCATTCCGGCTCGTCTCGCAGGACTAACCGTGCCACGTTCAACCTCATAAAAGTCCTGCAGCTACCATTAATCCATCACAAGTCCGTTCGCGCGTTATACCGGTTACTTCTGCACGAAATTCCTGTCAGACTCAGAAATACCGAACTCTGATCCGTGGACAAGCGACAAAATTTATAGTTCCAGGGACATCGTTAATTTGTCCCTCGCAGGAATATCAGAGAATAGACGAACATTTTACAAATTTTTGGGTTAGCAGAATTTCTTGAAAAAGAATTCTTTAGCTTCCACTGAGATCGAATTTCCTGTACGAAGAAAGAATTTGTAAAAAACTATTTTCATCGAGAATATCTTTGTCCTTTATTTCTCTAAAATTTTGTCCTTTATTTTTCTAAAATTTCTAAGAATGAATTCCTAGAGAAATTCTTCCGGACGTTTCATTACGATCGTCAGAAATCAAATTAGAAACGCGTTACCACGTTCTTGCAGAGAATATACTTAAGCGTAGATCCATGATTTACGCGAGATACGTATACGAGAGAAAAATGTGTAACGTAAATGTAAAACTTGCGAAAAACTGAAGCTCGATATTCGACAATATTACACGCGATAGCGTTTCAAGCATCTAGTGAATTTTCACGGGCGATCCGTTCGTTCTACGTGATGGAGAATAATGAACCATCAGGCTGCGTACAGTTTTTGGCCACTTTGATTCGTGGAGATCGAAAAAATGTGGATAGTACGCCTTCGTTTTTCAGTTTGCACGTAGATCGTGTTTGCTCGAATATTAAGAGTCGTAGAAAGGCTGCAAAAAGGTATAACCTAGTAGCGTAAGAAAACGACTGTAATCGTAGTTGTAATTGCAATTATAATTCGTTTTGTAATAACGTGCGACATACCGCAGAAGAATCTGGTCAGGACAAATATTTAGATTGCTTCGATAATAAAAGAAAGAAGAGAAAACGTTTACTTTCTCTATTTCTCAATTTCTCAAGTTGATCAGTGTGTGGCTTTTCAGCGATTCAAATGCAACGACGATTTAGATATTTTAAAAAGATCGGAAAATATTCTCCGTCGAGTGTTTTAAGTGTCCGCTGTTTATCAGATTATCGTAGATTGATCGAAAAACGGTCGTTGACAGCGGTTATTTATAAACTGGGACGAATTTATTCGTCCAGTGGATTCAGAGGGAATATATTATTGCAACAGCAGGCATTTACTAAAATTCGCCTGATAATGGGCATTACGTAACGAATCGCCAGCCGGTTTAATTAATGTTATCGCCGCGTCGCAACGAATTCATTAGCACGGACGTCGCGATTTTTCTAACGATCCGCGATTATTATTATCTCTGCTTCTGGAAATAACGCAATTTATTAAATTAACGGGGCGCCCCGGGTATAAATAACGCGGTATATTACGCGTATAAAGTGCAACGTTGCACTGCATGAAACTTAAATGACATAATCTGCTGGAAATAATGCGATCCCCCCGGTTGCCCATTTAAATAATTCTCTTCGAAACGATTGCGTTGGATAATATTCATATCGCATGGTTTGTGTTGAAAAAAAGAAGATAACGCGCTATTTTCTTTCCTGCAATTCGCTGTGGAATGTACAAAACGTACAGTGATTATGGCATTGCCAGTGGCAAGATCGAGCGTAGAATTTCGTATCGGCTAATTTCCATTTGAACGAAAACGAATGATTTTCTTCGAATTTCAGGAATCAAGTATCTACCTATAGTTGGAGGTAGTACAGAACAGTTTGTTCTATTGGCAGAACGAAGACTGACGAACTCGATATTTTATTTCAATGATCTTAAGGCGATTATTCGACAAAAGCATCTTTGTATTTTTGTACAGCTAAATTTCTATTGCGTAATTTATATGCTGTTTCCTTCGTCGTGATTCTCTTGCTATTTGTCGCGTAGCGTGAAACGAACGTCTCAAACGAAGTTCGACATACCTCGACATTCTTCGTCGTTGCACAAAGGTCGACGTTCACTGTCTTATCGGAAAACATATTGCTGACCGATCTTTCGTTCCTCGCGCTTGTCGTTACGTTTAATACTCAGCTGATAGTGGGAAAATTCCTGAAAACGCTACGAACTTCCCGAACAGCCGAGTAGAAAAAGAAAGGAACACAGAGACAAGGATGTAACACGGACAAGCAATGGCAGGATAATCACAGGGTGAACAGCCGCGGAATCGCGTGGATCAATCGACCGGACCCATTCATTAAATCATAGAGACGCGTCGGTTACGCTCCGTTCCGCTCGTTTCTGCTCGACGTCGCCGCCGCCAATATACGAGCACGTTGCCCAATGAATAGGCCGTGTTTGCATAGGTCCCGAGGTGCAGCGCGCGTTGTCAGGGATGCGAGTGACGAGAGTAGAGAAGAGGAGAACAGAGAGAGAGAGAAAGAGTATGGTCGCGCGCGCACGAGCGTTCACGATGGGGTGGAGAATTCGAAACGTCGACGAGAGAGCGAAAGAGAGCCAAAAATAAAGAAAGAAAGAAAGAAAGAAAGGCACAGGCTCCTGTGTACACTCAGCTGTCGGCCTGTTTTTATCCACGTCCTTTCTAACCCTCTGGCCTCGACTATCGCAGTCGATTTCGTGTCCGGTCGATCCCGTAGAAATTGGCCATAATTCCAGAGTATCGTACTTTGGAAAATTCCTCCGCGAGAAGTTGTTCGATTAAATAAACCTTTGAGTGGCCGACGTTCGTTGTATTCTGATTTTTAAGAGCGGAGATTCGAGCAGAGGAAACGTGGGTTTTAGGAGCGTGGACTTTAAAGTAACCGCGAGAGAATTGAAGGTTTCGCGAGTGACGAAGTGGTCGATTAGTTCCATGGAATTTGGATACTTTGAATTGAGTCGATGTATATGCGTGTGTGCTCGAAATTTAGGAAAATGAATCGCGGTGGTGTTTTAGTGTAGCTTCAGGAAAGTAGAAAACTATTTACAAGCGAAAATTTTAGGGAATTTTGGAGAAAGTTCGGTGAAATTTCAGGAAAGTAGGTTCAACGAGTGGCCTGGCTATTGATCGGTTTGATTGATTTCGGACATTGAGAAGGAAGAACACGGAGAAATTTTAACGCGACTTTGGCGCTGTAAAAGAGAGGAAGGAACCAACAGGGCTTGTTATTATATTCATCGTGTAACACACATTGTCCCCGTCAACATACCGAGATTGGCAATGCATAATTTAACGAAAGGTTGCCCACTCGATTGATCGGACCGCGCCACCAAATTTCGTTGTCTGGACAAAATTACACTAAATTATTCCCGTCACAATGGCCATCCTGAATAAGAGATACACCGGGGATACGCGTAATGGCTTCCCGAAAATTCGACATGCTTCAAACGTTGGGAAACAAGCGATAAAGTCGAAGCCTTAAGAGAATTGGAATAAATAAATATAATAAAAATTGAGAGATATAAACGCGACACAAATAACGAAAGATAAGAAGATTATTGAGAAAGATGGAACATTGTGATATAAAGAGAAAAAAATAGTTCCATAAAACAATTAAAAAACATAAGATACACGTACATTATAAAGTTACGAAGGTGACGTTGAAGAGAACACTCAATGAATGCAGAAAAATTGTTTTCTTTTTTTCTTTTTTTAAGGGAACAGACTAAAAAGGAGAATATTGTATGGACAAATTATATACACATCAAATAAAACACACGTATACACTGAACGAGAATGACGTAGAAGAAAACAAATCAAAGAAACACCGTGAAATTAGCTGACAAACGGGCGAATGGTAAAAACATAAGGAAAAGTCGTGGAAGGTTGAAAGATAGAAAGGGGCGCGCAAGAAAATGAGGCTTCCGTACTTTGGCAGGGGATGGTAAAAAAGAGTCGTCGAGGGAGCTTCTGTCGAAAGCTGAACGATAATACTTCGCGGTACTCCCTCGAACGCTTCCAGCAGGATAAAGGCTCGCTTTTGGGACGAGTGAGAAACGAATCGACGAGGGCTGAGGGCAGGGGAGGTAGGGTGAAAGAGAGGCGCCGCTTTCGAAGGGCGAAGAGGGACGGCTATAGCTTGTAAGTGAATTTTATTGCGCGATTATATTGAATCCCTCCGAGCCACCAGCTACTGTCAAACCCCACCCTCGTTGTTCCACCCCCGTGGAGAAGGTTTCATGTGGTGCTCAAACGTTCCGCCGAGATAATTCGAAATTCGTCCATGGAACGTTTCAACTTTTTATTTCTTTCTCTTCTTTGTCCATTGCTCTCTGTTTCTCAATATTTTTGTGTCATTATAAAGCGATAAATTCAGAAATCCTATGCTGTGTTTCTAAAGCTTTCATAATTCCTGACCAAGTTATTAAATATGGCTTTTTCTTCTTTTATTTATATATATATATTTTTACTATATATATTTTACTTTTTATTCATTACCATTTTCCGTAATTCTTGAAAAGATCGTTAAATAATATCGTTAAAAGAGGGAGGGACTCATTATATTTGCATTAAATCGCTGGAACGTTGAAAGATATTTTTCGAGCTTCGAATGAAACGAAAGATACATCAAAGTCTACAATTTATTAAAAAATATTAAACACCGATCTTTCTTGCGGTTTGAAAGGCAAAGTTTGATGAAGGTATTGAAATCGTAAGAGGCTTTTGCTAAAAGTCGCACCGTGTGATGGATAGCACACAGTGACCGCGAAAGGAAAAGCATCAAGGAAGGGAATGAACGGCGAATTTCGGTTGCACGGGTGAGCACCACTTTTGAATCTCGAGGGTTGCACGGTAGTTACCGCCGGCGGATACCAAATCGAAGCTCTTGCCCACAGGGATGTTTGCACGTTGGATCACGACCTCCATGGCAAAATTCACCATAGCAAAACCTTGCTATTCCCAGCGGCACGAGACTCGCCTCGAAGGCCCGACCTTTCCGCCGCTTCCTGTCCCGATATTTCGGTGCCTTCGACCTCGCTTTTCTTGTTTTATCAATCGTTTCCAACGTACAGCGTTTCTTTCCAATTTTAATATCGCATTCTGCCCTTGGAATTTCAGGATGATAGCGATCGTCCAAATATCTTGCCTCGGAGACTGGTGTTATTTTTTCAAAAAAAGAGCGATGTTTATAATTATAATTTAACAGTGTTAGATATAGCGATGGATTTGCTGATAAATAACCAGATTCTTGTACGACTTGCGCTTAGACTTAATCGGAACGAATTTTTTATAGAACGTGATATATTTGACATAAATCACGTAGATAACTCGTAACAGAATTCCTCAAAGACAGATGATGATTTTTCTACTAACTCTACTAGAACTTAATCTTGATAATTTTTCTTCTTAACGTAGATAGACAACTAGTGGGTCGCTTAAATTTAATCTGCATAGAATTTCTAGATATCTCAAATGTATTCCAGATTTCTATGCTTAATTTATATAACTTCCGTAAAAATCATTCTAGCAACGTTACCATCTTCGTGGATACCACAAAAGTACTGCTAACAATTGGACTATGTTAAATCGAATCAACCAGGACAGTCTACGTACATAGAGTGACTCAAAAAACTGATCGAAAGTACTTAGACGAAATTATCTTTACGGATACAATTGTATTACACAAATTAAGAAGAACAAAAAGACTGGAATCATCGAACCATTTGTTATACTTTATACTTTAAGCTGAATTACAAATTAAAAATGTGTCCACTTTTCGAACAGCATCTGTTAATTTCTGTCGATGACGCATTAATTAATAAGTGAGAGATGGTTTGGCCACTCACAAACGCGTTCAATGTTTCAAGTCACGAAACAAAACTCGATGTGTACTCTAAAGAATAATTCGACATTCTCTTTACCTTATTTCGAACATCCTGCGAAGAGATTTACCAAAACTTTCTAAAAATGAGTCAAGACAGTATCAAAGGAAAATAAATGGCAAGATCTCGAAGGCGAAACATCGAAGATGGAGCGAAATTAGCCATCGAGGCTCGCGCCTCATGACGAAGCAGTCTCTGGCGAAAAGATCTGATAGTTTTGTTCGGCTGAGTGCTCGTCTTATCCCCGAGGACAGGAAGAAGGAGGTTCCCGGGACGATCTTATTGGCCCTTCTTCAAAGAGGCAGCCAGTTGCTCCCTCGTGATGGCACAGAAGGGGAAAAAGATGGTCGAGTTGAATTAATTCCTCAACTATCGTTCCTCCGGTCCTTCGTTACGCCGGTTACGGACCGACTTGAAATGTAATCGCTGCTCCTCGCTCCTTTTCATCCTTTTCCGCTGGCGGCACTGTCGGCTCGAGTGTTTGGCTGCCTGTTCCTCGAGGATTTATCTGGCAACATGCTTTTCTTCTCCCTCCATCTTCTTCCTTCTTCTTCGGCGAATAATTTTACGACGTTGCTGGATTTTCAAATTTGACAAAAAGGTTTCATATTCGACGATTGATCGGTTTAAAAAGCTTTGCTGTTTAAATGGCGTTCAGCCTGGGTATCTTTCGAAGGAAGCGACGTTTCGAAAACAAAATCATCGATATTCTTCGATTTCTTCCTATGACTTACTCTTTGCGCGAGACGCTTATTTCGTATATTTTCTTCGTAGTACTCCTCAGTCTCTGTTAATACTTCCAGTAGTATCACGATCATTTTAATACCAAACTGAGTAAATCCCCTACAAATTCAAGTTTCTGCAAAGGAGGTTCGACTACTGCCCAAGCCAAATTATCGACGAAACCCTCGATCCGCGTAAAAACCACGACCTAACGCGTCTTTTGGGTTCCACTGGTACGTCGATCGAACGGTACTCGAATCAAACCACCAGCAATTTCTGCTGTCGTCCGAAAAGAAAGCGAACCACGCTCGAACCTTCGCACCACTCCACGTCCACCCAATTCCCTGTCAAATCCTCGACTTGCGCCGCATCGAATATTCGCCTGACTCTAAAAGGGACTAAGGGGCCGGTAGATTTCGTATGATTTTTAATAAACACCGATCAGACAGCCAGATGTACCGCACGGGTACTTGACTCTCAGCTCGAACAAGAGAGAAAGAGAGCAAAAAAGAGAAAGAGTACTCGCGCGCGGCTTTAACCACTCGATGAGCACAAAACTGTCGGACGGACAGGCCCTACTACTGCATCGAACATATTACGTTCGGAGCTGGTGGAACAAAGCTACGCCATTGTTTCGTGCCGTCAATAATCCACTTGCCCTGACTTGGAGGACCGACCGGAGGCGAGCTGGGGGCCGGCACAATTGGAAAAAGCGCCGTGGAAACCGGGAAACCAATGCCCCACGGGGTCCATCCTACGGTAAGAAAAGGGAAGACGATCGAAGCCTTCGATTCTATCGTCCTCGACGATGCTGAGCACGAACCAACTACTCGCTGATCCAGATTGCAAGAGCTTCCATCTCTTTTATTCTTTCCTTCGTGATCACGAGCCGGATTTACGAGGCTCCTTTCTATCGGTCGATTGATAGTCTTTGTTTGGCGGAATATTTTATGGTGTGGAGTTTGTAACAAGGAGCAACCATCGTCGATTTTTTGGTTCGAAGGAGAATCTGTGGATCGGAACGTCGAAACGTATAGAATTTCAGGTGAACGAGAAGGGAAATTGTGGTTTTAATTCGAGTAGAATTTTCAAGAATTTTCTTGCAATTTAAACGCCGTGGAATATTCGAAATATTTGGAATTTCGAAACAACGAGAAAGAAATTGAAGAACTAATGAAGTTTGGTTAAGAAAATTAAAGTGAGAGACGTCTGGTTCGGTTCCTTGTCTCGTGAAAATTTGTAAGAAAGATGAATCGTTATTCGTTAGAAATCTCGTCCATTGAATAGAAAGATCAAGTTTGAGGAATCTGGCAGAAGGATAATTGAATGACCGAGGAAGTTAGATAGTCCAATTAAACGGGAAGATTTTTGAAAGAATCTCTTGCGAAGCTTTCTAACGAAGATGAATTATTATATAGTAATGGTTTCTTCTTTTTTTTTCTTTTTTCTTTAAAGTGAGAATAAGCAAAACTGACGAAGTTTAATTAACAAAATTAAAATAAGAGATTCTTTATTCAATGCCTCGTGGATGTTCGTAAGAAAGATGAATTATTATTTTACTGATCTTCTCTTGATCGAAGTAAAAGAGTGCGGTAGAACGTCGAGAAAATTAGGGAGACACGCGAGGTTTGTTTAGCAGAATGGCTGGAGAAGGACTATAATTGGATTTGGATTTACGTTGATTTCAGAATGTAGAACACGGTGTACACTTGGCGATTTCGGGGCACACTGTTTAGTCCATGTCCGTTTCACTCGTTGTAGTCCAAATTTAGCTGTCACGTAATGAAGAACACAGCGAAAGCCAATTTCTGTTTCCTATACTACAGCATGAAATAAGAATCGACGCTACAATTCTACTCCAATTTCGTTTAAGAATCCAAATACGAGATGGAACCAGCTTTCTCTACAAGAGAAGCGCAATGCCTCTTTTTTAACATTCCAATTTTTCTCTCTGCAAAACTTCCTTTGATCCAACCGGGACCCCCTCAAACGTTGAAATAAAATGCTGAAAAACTGCTTTGAAGCGCCAAGTAATATATTTCGAACAAATATTCGTCGCGATCAACAATAAGAAGATTTTAAAGCGATACAGATGAAAAACGAAGGTAGAATACGAAATTCGACTATCGATGGAAAAGGAAATTTACGTGCGGCGTGTTCAACATCGCTTGGTCCTACCTGACGCCAAGATTATCCACGACGAAACGGTAAGAAAAACGGCAAATTAATTAACCGTGCACCAAGGAGAAACGTCTGGTCCGGCAGATGCTACTGGGTAAATATGGCGGGCGGTTAGATATCGGTCCTGGCCGAGAAACGACTCTAAGCGGCGGCAATCGAATGATTAAAGGCGGTTTCGCCTGGTTGCGTCGGATAGGGCGAAATTCCCGACGGAAATCAGAGTCGCTGGCCATCCAGCCGTGTTCCCTCTTTCTAAGCGCCAACGTACCAACCAACCAACCAACCACCCACACCCTCCGATCCCCTCTTGTCATCCTTCGGGAGCTATCCTCAAAGCCAGCCGCTCCTTCTAAACCCTCCAACAGCCGGGTCCCTCTTGGCAAACATCCAGCTCCGCCACGGAATCCTCCGCCGCGGATACCGAAGAGCTCAGGTGTAACCGAGTTGTGCCCTGGAATGGTCGCGACTTCGATACCAACTTCGCGAAATCGAAGGAAAAAGCGACCAAGACGAGCGACTGGGGTTTCTTCGATGAGTTTTTGAAGACCGAACCAGGTAGTTGAGGTTTTCAAGGTTTTGAAGCAATTATTTCTTTGGAAAATGAGCGGTCGAGTGACAGAATATTGGAAATTTAGAAATATCATCGTTGGGGAAGTTTCGAGTTGGGAACCAAAGGAAGAAGAGGACAGGTCTCTCGGCGAATTATCGAAAGTCGAACGAAGCAGCTTTGGTTTCGAGGTCTGGTAATGAGAAGGACACACGATCTTTTGGTACAGGCGAAGATTTGCACTTTGCAGGTTTGCAGAAGATTTTCTTTTAAATTAAGGCAGAATAGTCGGAATGTTTGCACATCGTCATCGTTCAGACGGAATTTTGTAATCACACAAAAATTAAGGGAAAATCTTTCAAGGCCGTTCGAAGTAGAACGCGAATGACTGAATTCTGCGTGGTGTGTAGAACGAGTTTAATTTGCACGTTCTGAACACGCCGTTTAGTTAGTTCCACGCGTCGGGGATGCAATAAATGCGGCGAGCGCAAATACTAGAGCAAGCAGAACACACAGCGAGCCGGGGCGGCTTGTAAAAAGTAAACGTGATTTCAAAATGCAATTTCTGGCAGATACGATGAAACACAATGTTTTATTAGTTTCCTCTTTGTCGAAGCGTAAGATCAAAATTAAACCCGGAAAAAAAATATACAAATGTAGCTTAATTTGAACGAGCCGAGTTCTGTAAACATTTTATATGCTGCTTGATTTAGAAATTATATTATTCCTATCTGGTCCTATCTTTTTAATTGTCTGTAATTAAAGAACCAAGAGCTACACCGTTCTTGAATATTTCAGACTCAACCCATTAACTTAACAAATTAATTTTCCAACGTAAAATTCAGCGGTTGATAATAAAGACGATTCTCGTCAAGTTTTCTTCTATTTTTCATCCTCGTAGACTATCGCGAGTGAAATATTCGCGATAATTTCACAATTTATCAAAAATTAACAAAATCGATAGCGAAACAAAAACGATGCAGACCAAATGAACGCAGACGCGAATATCCAGCGATACAACGAAAGAATCTCTGAAATAATCGCGTGATAAGGGACCAACTTCCGGAGAACGATGTTGGCTTGACTTATTCTCGTGTGATTCCCTGTTTCCTTCTGGCGAATTCTGGCGACCGGTTGACCCATTAACGAAAGCAAGAACTAGAAGATCAAGATGGTACGGAAGTCGATCCTCGTCTATGATCTGCTAAGGAGCGAACAACCGCCAGACGGTTTCACCGAGAAGGAGATCGTCGAGCAGATCAGTGCCAAGCACGACATCTTGGCCGGAAAGGCACTTCGGAAGCAGGTAGCCGTGGCGCTTCGTCGTGGCGTCGATTTTGGCATCATCGCCAAGAAGAATAACAGATTTAGGTGATTGTAACATTTTTTTAATCGAAACGACGAATACATCTATTGGTACAAACCAACCTTCCTTGCAAAATTATGTAAATTTATATACAAAAAACGTTATTCTCTACTTGATTCCTTTGCAAAATATAAAACTTAGTTCTTAAAGAGAAAGTTACATAGAAACTTTATTCTGGATAATTGTTACGAAGAACTGAAATCTTAAGAATTATCTGTTTCGTTCATATCAGATGCAAGGTTTTAGATTGATTCTAAAATCGCTTAGAAATTATTAAATATTTTGTTGGTTCTCGAACATAGACATTTTACTGTCAGGAGATTCATCTTGCGTCGTTTTCTTTCAACGAGCACAGATTCGATCTGGACAATGCAAAATTTAATACCGCCAGACGCGAGACTTCATCTCGCAGGAACAGGAGTCGAGGGAAAAATAAGGTTCGGAATGTTAAGAGGAGGACGAAGTCGAGACAACGACCGAACAACACGAGAAGTAAAAGCCGCAATCAAAAACGACCGATACCACCGCCAAATTTGCCAAAATCGTGGACACCGAATAAAAGAAACTTGGCTGAGGAGCCACTGTCCAAAGTGAAGAAGATTTAATTAGCTATCAACTTTTTTCGCGTAGTCATGTTTCATAGAAACGTTCTTCAAGCATATTTTAATAACTTTTTGCTCCGATTTTTCTTTTACATCTAGTGATTAGTACCAACTTCTGAATTTTATTGTATTTGAAACTATTTTATTACAGAAAATTGTACTTTTTACATGCAATAAAATTCCTATGACCTTTTATCGTTTTCTATTCACTCGAATCACAATTGTTGCCAAGTGTGTTAATATGACAATTACAAATCGTAATATTAATTAACATAATTACATTGTGAATACTCTGCTATAGAACTATATTTGCCGTAAATTATTATTGCTATTACTAAAAAATATTCCCGATTTCCATCACTGGGAAATACAATTAGCGAAAACTCCTAATACTTTGAATTATAATCATAGCAAACTATCGTTGTTCCAATTGTCGTTCCAGTTGCAACAATTGCAGATTTTTATTGGTCTCCATCGCAAATTGCATTAGTTTTCTATTCTCGTAATATCGCCATCGACAGCCACGTTTCCTCGCTCATCGATCACTTTTCGATACGAAAAATCTCCACCTACAAACTTCCAGCAAAAAAAACCAACCCCGCTAAAGAAAAAAATCTCAGAATCTAAGGTCGATCAAAATCCGTTCCCATGAAATCCACCATCCGTCGTCAGAATTCAGATCCTGTTAGGCGAAACTGGTTCAAACGCAGCGACCGACTCGTGAACTCGTAATCTTTCTAGTGAAATGATCGAAAATAGGTAGAGCCTCGTATCTTCGGAACATTTCAGGGTTCCGCTGACCGTTCATCGATTAGATACAGCCACTACGTACCTTCGATCCCTCAAAGGCTCGGTCTCGGAGACTGACCGGAGGTTTTCCAACGAGTTTCCATTAGAAGGGTGGTCTGGTAAAAATATTGCGCAAAACCAAGCCGGATATACCATGAAAATCGCGTGGGATCGGCCGAACGAATCGTTTGAGACGTCTTCGAGGTTGGCAGCACCTGTTACCGAAGCAACGATTAAGATGAATTTGGAATTGCTATTCTCTGGTACTGGGTTGCAAGGTGTTGCAATTTCCAACGTCAGAACTACTAGATATAGATTTGTGCCAAGAATATTAGAATGAAAGCTACATGAAAAGATATAATGAATATATAAGATAATATAAAGATATAACGAAGTCCCTGATCATAAAATTAGGAGCATTAAAAACCTTCGGTATTATTCATTTTGTATAGCTTCGTTTTGCGTAGTGCGACAAGAGTATATTTTGTTATAGCGGATATATTTTAGTAAATTTTTCCCATAAGCTTAATTTACCTACCAGCCGCGTAATTTAATTTGTCAATTAGTATTCCAAGGCTGATTTGTGGTATTTATCGTGCAAGTGCCAGCAGATTGTTGAAAGACGATAATGAAAGAATAATAAGTGAACATGTAGTCGATTACCTGGTCTATTGTTCGAAGATTGCGCATGGACTAATAGATGAATCCCTGTTGAGGGATTGATATCCAAAGGCCGACAAGGTGTGCTTGTAAAACTGCGGATGACCACCATATGTTCAGTTACGTGCAATCTGTCGGCCATTTATGACTTAACTTACGGTAATCGCAGGTTTTACAGGTAATCAGGGATATTGGCGTAAAAAAGGGACGAATTCTTCGCGGTAACATTATACTGGAAATAATTTCACCGGAGTTCTTGAAAGCTAGTTACCAAGGTTTATTGAAAACCAAAAGAAGGAATAGATTCGTTTCACTAAATAATTTTATGATTTACATTTTGTAACTATTATTTGAATATTTTTTGAAAACTTATTCGGATAACATCTGGTTTCATTGTCTGTAAAGGAGCGAGGGCAATATATTTGAAATGGCAGAAAAAGAAGAAAAGCGTCACTTTTTCCATTCGAACACCCTCTAACTTTTATTGTTCGACAATCAAGCACCATTTAGAAGACTCTGCTGGTTCTTTATGGCAAACCCCCAGTTTTGGAATCTTTGTTCCATCGTTTTCGACACACCTTGCGACAATAAGGTCTGTTTAATATGCGTCCCGAACGGAAAAGGACGCGTGTCGCAGGTGTTTCACGTTCCGACTCGATTTTTCAATAGACCGGGACACTCGCTGTGTCTCTCGACACGTGTCATCGCGCGAAATGCGGAGGATCCACTTCCGGTTTCTCACGGAAGTACCGTTTTTACCGATAAAGGACTTTCTGTCACGCGCCCTTTATGTTCTTTTAACGACTCTAATCACGATACGCAAGTAATCCCAATTTATGTTATATGTATATTAATATATGTAATAATATATTCAGGGATTAATTAGAAAATGTACGTATTGATAATTGCGCGACTTTCTACTTTTAAATCAGATTCAATCGTGTAATTTGTCATTTCGCTCCAATATGAAAGCAACTTGGAAAACTTGCGTGTTAAATTTGCGATATTGCGAGAATGATAGGTAGAACCGATGGAAAAACGCATCGTGATAAAGAAAATAAGAATACGCGCCAATAACTTTTGTAGTCACTGTATATACGCAAATTTGATTCTTTTCACGTACTTGTCGAAATGAACATTAGTTCGTCAGAAAACGCGTTCGCTTCGACCATAGCCTGACACGTTAATAACGCGAACTCGCACGATCACACGACCGAAATTCAGTACGCACTCGATACCATTCGATTTCGACGATAACAGAAGAATCTCGCCCCTCCTGTGTATCAGCGAGCAAAACGGTTTCGCGAAAACAAAAGTGGAGGGTTGGTACAAAGAGGTGGTCGATCGTAAACGTCGATATAATCGGCCCGATAGAACGATTCCATACGTGTGACGAGGGCTCGTGCGAGGCTAAGTGTTCGTCGAGGGTTGGCCAACACAAAGACGCCCAGGCTTTGCGTCGTTTCGTGTCGAGCTAATTAGGAGGTTTATTGTTACGTAGAAGGGCCGTCCTATTGGCGTCAAGCGTGATATATTACCATTTCTTGCTTTCCTCCATTCGTTTCCAGTTTTAGTCGTGCCTCGTTAGTCCAATGTAAACATAGAATAGTTATATCATAGCTATTAGCCGATAATGTTTAATGTGACTCGAAAATAGGAGACGGATTGATCACGTTCGAGGACAGATTTCGTAAATTTGGACACGTTGGGAATTATTTGAACAATTTTTATGGCATCGTTTGGATCACGTTTAACACTAGAAATGCCACACCAGTCAAAATGACTGGTTTTACAATTTTATAAATGTGCCAACCCTCGTTTAGGGATCATGGTCCCAGATAGATTAATAATATTATACTAATAAAAGAATGTACTACATAACATGGAATTGCTTCTGTAAGAAAGTAATAAATCAATAAATATAAAAATATTTTACGTATTTTTTAAAGACCAATCATTTTGACCGATTTTGGTAGAAATAGCTTCGTGTTAACTATCGGTAGCTCTAGTGTTAAACGTGGCACACGAGAAGAATTTGATATCGTGGCAGGAAGCTGCAAGTATTCAATGTATTAGGACCAAGTTGATCGTATTTTCATCGAATCTACCTTTCATCTTCGTATTTCTAAAAACATCTGCTTTTTGAAACGCAGAACCAAATTGGTCGACTCCAGTTTTTATAAATTTCTCGATTTCATCATCCAGACACGTAACTGCTATCGTATAACTTCTCAAATTATTTTTACTTTGGTCAGTTTGCGATACATAAGCAATCGTAAATTCCAAGAAACTTTAAAAAATTGTTTAACACTCGCCACCTGCTTCTTTATCTTCTCATTTATAGCATTGATCGATATGGCTTCGATTCCGTCTCGGGATATCTAACAATATTTATATAGGTCAGTATCTTGAAACGAAGTGGACAACCCGGATTTTATGTCGACTTATCAAAAATTTCGAAAATTTTACAAAATCGCCAGTAACTCGGAAACCACGAAAACGGTAAGTGATATTTCATGGGAGCAGGTACTCGAACGAGCGTAGCCTTTCCGCAAGTTGCCGTAGATGTTGAAATTTCATGGTTAGGAACGTGAAACGGATAACGCGAACACGGTAACAACGCGTTTCTTGTGGCGAGCAACGTCTGACATCTGGGCCGACGTTATCTCCGCGTTATCATTTTTGAGATTAGCCTTAGTAGTCGCGCGTTTGCTTTGCACCGTGCTGCTTTCTCTGTGTACCCTGGCTGTATCGCTGTTCTGCCACACCGAACTCCCTCCCTTCCACCGGCCGTTAAGCTACGTTCACAGAAGATCGGACGAAACGTCTGCGAAGAACTTCCTGTCGAGGTTCACGAATTGTTTCCGGTGTTTGTTCACTGCAATCTTCTATTCTGTATGCTCTGCGCAATACATTTCGTATTTTTCAGAAATGATTTGAGAAACTCATTGCAATAAAAAAGTTCTTCTGTGGCTTTCTGCAGATGATTTGAACGATTAAATTCTACATATTACACGTACATACTTCTACTAACAAGCAACTATACTTTGCAACTTTTTTCTCACTGAACTCTGCGTAATATATTTAGAAGCTTCAGAGAATAACTCAATGGATTTAGTTTAACTATTTTGGACATGTTTTATATTTTGGAAAATTTTAGTTTCGATATTTTCAATGATTCGTCGATATCAATGTATTTCGGAGGTTTCCTCGATCTTCTCGATCTTTTGTTAAAGAATTTTCTGTACTTTATATTTTAAGGATATGCTATATTTTCGTAACGTTCATCTGTAATATATTTTTTAGAATTGTTATAAAGATCGTGAATTTGTCAAATGATAATTTGCTTGTGAACGGAGCTTTAAGTCGAAGAAGGGCGCAGCGGTATTCACGCGCATCAGCGAGACTAAGAAGAAGACTATCTGGTGGATTTTCCGTCATGAGAATGCGATAGCGTTCCTGGCTGAGCAAACATCAGCGCTCGTGAAGGGCCATGGTTGCGTTTAAGCAATTGAGGACGAGATGTGCTTGTGGGAATTCTTCTTAAATATCGTTTAATAATCGTACGTGATAACCACAATCCACTATCTAAACCAAGACTCGATAAAAACGTCGGGCTACGAGTCTTATGGCATATTCATCTTCGCGATAAATTATTATAATAATCGACTACAAATTTCTTTTATATACTTTTATAGCTATCAGAAAAATATTTGCTATTATCCAGCCTGGTTCGTCACTCTCTTTTACAGATTCCAGAATTTTGTAAAGTCAAAAATCCTGTTCAGAAACGAATCCTGTTCACACAGTAGCGCAGTTCCTTCCAATTCACCTTTATCCTTTTTCAGCTTACAAATTCCCACTACACACCAAACAGACCTTTAAATTTCATCATATCTCCTGTGAAAAATAAAAAAAGGGGGGGGGAGAAAGCAAAAAAAATATGAGGATTATTTACACGAGGATAGCTGCAGGCCGTGAATCGAAGCATCGCGTTGGCGTTTAGCAGATCGCCGCTCGCGTGCGACAGATTTTTAACATGTAACATTCGGGTCGCCATTTTTACAGTTCCATGAAGTAAATATTAGAGCAAGCGAAGCCATGTCCGATCGTTTTCGCGTGAAAATCCAAACGGGAAGCGGAAGCCGATTGTTGCTCGATCGTCTGGAAAAAATATCGCTTTGCCTGGCGTCGATCGCGCGAATAGATACAAACTACCAGCCACTCCCCGTTTATTATTCTTCAGCTCTCTCAACGTACAATGCACGCTTGAGCAATGCAACCTGTTTCTTGCAGACGGACTCGCGCGCAAACCACAAACGTAAACTCTGTGTTAGAGACGCGTGTGCTTACCGATATGTATTCGGAAGTTGGGCTTCGTTTTATAAATGTGAAAAAATTGAATCGTACTTTGGTATCATTGGATCACAAGCGATAGTCAAAATTAGAACGTTTAATCGTTAAATAAATATTGGTAAATTCAATAATATCAAAAGTTTGAGTATAATAGCGACGTTAGTAAATTAGTTGGTAAGTGGATTCGTGATTTTGGGATTAAACGAAGTAAATTGTTTTATTGTTTTAATTGAGAAATATATCGTCAATTATTTATTTCGACACAAAGTTCAATAAACAATGGAATTACTTGTTGCTTAAACCTGCTTCCACCAATTCCGTTATATCAAAGTTTCCCAGAGTTTCAAACTTTGATAAACTGTAATCTACTACGTCCAAAGTTCATCGTGATCTATACAAATTCCAGCCAGAGTTATAATATAATTCATCCGTAAATCTAAACTACCGGCAGTATCGAAGAATATTACCAAAAAATAGTATCAAAAAGGGCTAATTCCTTTTGAAAAGCTGCAACACCCGAAATATCCTTTATATATCCCTTAAATATCTCTTAAGAACTGCGCTTGTTATTCTACAAGTCCGTCAAACTTGCTCAAACAGTCCGAACAGAGTGCTCTAACGACCACTTTCCCGATCATTGATCACGATTCGAAAGAAAAACTGGCATTCGCACCCCTTCCGAACTTGAGAAGATGGCCGGACAACGGGGTGAGCCCGGATCCGGAAACGGAGGAGCGATAGAAGAGACATCGATGGAAAGAGGGTGACGACAAGTGAGAGAATGCACGAGGATAAGGGGGTGCGGTGACAAGGAGGCGCGGAGAAAGAGAAAGAGAGACACGGATCAAGGATAGTCTTTGCCAAATACCAATATTTGCGACCGCCCTGTTGGTACCTCTGCTCGACTCGACCTGACCCGACTTAACTCGACCGATCCGGCCGCAACTCGACTACGACTCCCTTCGTCACCCCTTCTTCTCGCTGACTATCGCGGCCTCTTCTGGATTATTCCGCGGCAGAAAAACTCTGCCATCTCCCTCGTTATCGTCCTCATCCAGATAACCAACCTTTCAGCCAGTTTCCGTGCATCGATTCGCGTCGATTTTGATAATAGGTACGTACGTGAGTATGCGTTTTGCGAGTTTGATCAACGAGTGTAATTTAAGGGTTGATCTTTATAAGCTTTTATACAGAAGTGTGATCGAAGAAATTTAAGAATTGTAAGGTTATTTCTAATCACCCCTGTACTACGTTTCTGTAACTATGAACATGACGCAACGTTGGACTCAAATTATCAAATTAAGTATCCATTATAATTAGACAACGAAACGCACAGAATATCAGAAGCCGAAATATTATCTCGAAAATGCAAAACTGCCAGAAAGATAAGGATCGCTAGTTGTCCAAAGATCTGCGCGTGATCATCGCTGCAGATAACGACGTTCAAACCTAATCAAATCGCTGCGAACATACACCAAACTTTTCTTTAGCTCCTCGCCTCATCCGTACATTTACCACGGATCCTAGCGATAAATTCATTCCCATTCGATGCAACATCCTGCACCCTCCTCGACCAACCCCACGGTTCTACCGTGTTCATCAAAAAGCATCAGTTCAAGCAGCGCCGATCCATGAAAAAACTATCGTGCAAGCCACTGCGACAAGCCAGATTGATTTCGGGCGTATGCGGATCGTAACGTAGCACAATTGGCTTCTCGCCCGAGGCAACGACGAGCACAGAGTGAAAAACAGAGGGTGTGAGAGAGAGAAAGACGATTAGAGACGGGCGTAGTGGCAGTTATATTACGCGGTGTGTCGCGACTGTCGCTGGTGTCGGCATATACCGGGTCGCGTCCGATGCAATAAATAATAATTAGGCGCTAATTAGCGGCGGCCATGTTGGCCGCCGGCAGTTGTCGGGGGTGGAAAGCGATACCAGAGGGAGGGAGTGAGTGGTGGAGGCCGGTTTAATCACGTCATACACAGACGCACCACCAACTGTACATCGTCGACCATGACTGTCTCAATGTACCACGCGACTATCACCCACATACGTATATGTATATATGTATGTAGATGTACGTATGTATGTATACACACATGTATATATCTATATATCTATATTATATAGATACATGTAGATGGATATGTGTGAAAACGAGCGGAGAGCGCGCGCCCGCGCACACACCGCTGCTTGTCCCGGACATGTTGACGATGTAGGGGCTAGCCCGTGCGGTCGTACGATAATACAACGAGCACGAGGGTGGATGGCGGAAGCGACGAGGGTGGGAGCGGAACGTGGACGTTGGATGCTGGATGCTGGATGGTGGATGCTGCCCGTGGGATGGCGGTGCACGAGGTGGTCGATTTCACGCGGTCGATCGCTGAACCCGCAGCTCCACCCCCATATGCTCGCGTTCAAGCCCATTCAAAGAACCTACGGACGCTCTACTCGGACGTCTTTGCGGTGATCGGTAATAAGAGTAACGTGTTTTGGCACGTCTCTTCCATTTTTCTTATTCACAGTCTTAAGATTTGCAGAATATTGAGCTAGCTGAAAGAAGAGATACTAGGATATTATATGCGCTAATCTTTATGGCATGGAAATGTTACTTCGTTAATTGCATGTGTTTACTAAGTACACTTCTGTTAGCAAGTCACTTGATAGTTAGAAACATTGGCTTTAATAAAACAGGTGTGTAATAAAGTCTTTGAAATATAGTATCAATACCGTGGACTCTGTTAATTATTGCGTAGAAACTCGTTAAAAGATTACTGTATCGTATTTGAACATCGTGTAAAAGAACATAAATTACACCTTTCTTTTAACGATTCTATTATTCGAATGAAAAAAAGGTAATTCGAAATTTGTGACCAGTAGCGTACCTGAAATAAAAAAACGTCCCCAGAAGGATTCGTATCGACGCAGAAATTTCCCCACCAAAATTTCCCGCTTTTTATCTCTTTTATCCGAGTAGAAACGAGCATTAGTTCGCGACGAAAAGGAAAAAGGGACGACTGGAATGCAAAGAGGAGTAGGAAAGGAGGAGAGAAAAAAAAGAAGCCGCAGAGGGTAACATCTCCACGTGTCTCTCGCCTCTCAATATTCATGTGTAGACGTTATCGTGCGCGGGAGAGTTTAACCTGTTATTCCGAATAGTTTGTTTGGCTGTCAACAGAGTCCTTTTTGAGAGTGCCTTAAAGGGCTCGTTAAATCACCACGGACATTTTCGCCTTTTACCTGCAAATTTTGCGGAACTCCTGTCAGCCGAGTTTCCTCAAATATTGAAATTGGCTGCGGTTCCTGATGCGCGTCGCATTCTTCGAAGCACCGGGACCCATCCTACCCCGGAACATCACCGTCGAAAAGACTAGGAGAGGCAAAAGGAGGGTGAGACGAGGCGTTTCTCGTTGCGACCTCGTTCGTTCGCCGCTTCCGTCGTACCTGTAAAGTGACTTCATTTACTTTCCGGAATAGAAATAGAATGCCCTCGAAACGCCGCGAGAACGTCGTTTAAGGGCTCTACGATGCTTGTCAAAGAAAAATATGCCGTGTCTCGAAACACGTGTCTCGTGATACGCGCTCGTTAAACTGTAACCAATAGCAAGAAGCTTCTTTCTACAGATTCTTGTTTAAGGAACTTAACTTGCTTCGCTTGATACTGGCAAAGGAATACCTTTGTAATTATTTCTTGTCTACTTTGTCTTTTGTTACTACGTATTCGTAATACTTGGCAACTTTTGTTACAAGTTTTTAAGATTGTTGTTATGAAATATCGATTAATCGTGGGTACTAAGGCGATTTAATTGAATTTTATGGCAGTGAAAATTGTATATTTTTGGTATTTCATATTGTTGATAGTTAATATGGTGTCTTTTGATTTGAACTCTATTTAATCAAGGATCGATCGCTTATTCAAAGAAACCAGTTGCCTGTTATCTATATTATATTATCTACATTGACTGTGGATATACAATTTGATATTTCTATGAATATAATTAAAAACACGCTCTTTTCGATCAAATAACATTAAAATACCCCTTTTCGCTATCAAGTGTTATCAAAATCAATAAATATAGCTCATCGAGTCTTTCCGTGTAATCTTCGATATCTATCAGCCATTTCATATTTAACGAGAACTATTCCATCATCGAAATATTGACAGAGACAACTTAAAATCTCCAACTTATAAAATCTTCTAAACGATACTGAATTTGCCAATTGTGCGAGAGTGTGCCTATGTCCCAGCACCTTCGAAAAGCCGCTCAGAAATTTCGATAACAGCCGAAAGCACGAATGATCGCGTTGCGCGATAAACGTTTTAAAATGGCGAGCTTTCGCCGGTGTTGTTGGTTGAAAATTCATTAAAAGCGCGCTGGTAATGGGACAACGATGACGTTGTCGTCGTGCTGCGGCGAAATGCGGGCGCAAGAGGGACGGAACAGGGGGCGGAGGCGGAGGAAGAGAAAAAGCTCGGCCGCGAGTCAGAGTGAGAGGAGAGAGGAGCGGGTGCTATCGTAATTCTGTCACATTACCATTTAGATTAGTTAGATTTGCAGGTAAACAGCACGCCGCCGATCACACAACACAAACATACGATACGAACTCGCTGGCGCGCGGGCGCGCGCGCGCTCAAACACATATATTCGTGTACACCGTTGCACCACGGTTGACATTTTAATTTCATCGCGATAATTACTTTCAAACGGATGGCTTTTTAAGTAGATTGAAATATTCCAGCGTCGCGATTCACGTCCGCATTCGTATAATTAATGCATTTTCAGGAGGGAGGCAGCGAGTTTCATTTTCAACGTCCCAACTTCCTGGCTGGCGAACGCGATTTTAACTCGATTTTATCTCTCCGCGTTTTGGCGCGCTGCGCGTTTTATTTCATCGCGATGATTGTCGGATTAGACTCGACGAAACGCCGACACGGGACGATCTCTGTTTAATTACAGGCGCTGCAAGAGCAAAAATTTCGAAGGTTCTCGCGGAGAGACAGAATATTTCGTCGCATTAAAAATTGTTGGCAAGTGTTTAAACGGTACACCTTCGTTTTAGAGGCGTCTGAATCGGTAAAGTCGAGGACGCACGCAGAATTTTGCGCAGGAAAATTTTCATTGAAAGCCGCGTTTGCTGGTGACATTGATAGGCCTGTTTATTTCGTCGCTACCGTGCTTCCACTTGCTACCGTGCTACTCGAAAAAATATCGTGAGAAGTTTCCGCACCCCCGTTGTTTAACGTAATTAGAAGTACCAACGACTATTTTGCAAAATCTTCGATACGGAGCGTGTGCTTGTCTCTAATGTCATGTCTCTGAAATTATAGTTCATTTTCCTACGATCGCAAAGGGAAAATCTTCGATCGAGGAATTTCTCTCGCGTTGTATCAAATGCAACGAGAAACACAACGCCCCAATGGGAAATTCAAAACACGAATGAGACCCGCATTACACGAGTTGATGGTTAACATCTCCAAAACTCATTTTACGCAAAATCGATTATCCAACAACCATCTAACACCAAAATCCTACGATTATCACTACGTTAGGAACGTTTATGTGAATGTATAAGAGCTCAACTAAAGAAATGAAACCTACTTAAGAATTTTCTTTATCCTTTAAGCATTACATCTCTACATACTTAAATTTCTCATAAACCCATAAGCACCCATTTACCCTGAACAACCCTTGGAATTATCCACGCAAAGGCAAAAGCAATGCAGACAACAACAGGCACAGAGATGTAAAAATGAGGATTGATTTAAAGCTGGTCACAATTGAAGTTCGATAAATCGACGTCGTTGTTCTCTGTAGGAGAGGGTTTGAAAAGGGATGGTTTAAAGCTAGTTCCTCCCCATGGGAGTCGGAGGAGCGGGCGTTCGGGGATGGCTGAGCTCGTAGTATCGCGACAGACGGCCACTGCGACTCGTGTAAACAATGGCTCCGCTTCCTTCGGCTAAGTTAGGCGTAGGTGGACCGGAGAGCAGGCACGCGTGTATGCGTGAGGTGCTTATTGGGTCCGCTGGGGGCTGCTGCGGAGCGGAGAAACAACCCTCTGACCAAACACGGCAACATCAATCAGCACCAGTCACTCGAGCGTCGACCATTGGCGCCAACATCGCGATATTGCCTGCATTTACATCCGGCCAGGAAAAACGTAATGCTCGACCGCGACATCGATGGGCCGGTTCGCCGATTGCCCGTTCGATCCGGCTCCCTTTCAAACGCCACGATCGATTCGATGCCACTCGCTTTGAGCCCCGTGTGCTCGATATTATTCGGTGATTCTGTCCAATGCTTCTCCCGTCTTTTCGTTCGAGTATCTCGTGCAATTTGCTGTTTTTCTTCTTTTTCTTTTTTTTTTTTTTTGTCATGGAAGGGGGATGAAGGTTATAACCCCATAACGTACAATTTTTTTCAGCCGGTCAAAGATGCACAATTTTGTTCTTGGCGTTATACTCTCGCGACAACATCTTTCGTGAACATTGCGTTCTGCTTCTTCGGGTCTACCTTGAACAAGCAAGCACAGCTTGAAATAATATCATGTTTTGAATTTTTAACACCTGATTAGGATCCATCTAGTTCAGCAGCTGCCAAAAATTAAGTCTTGAGAAGCACTAAAATTATCGCGACGGTAATAGATCGAATATTTGTGTCGGTAGTTGCGCATAAGCCTACGAAGTAAAAAATATCAACCTTTGTTTATCGTAGATTTACTTGTGGAAACAGCTGAGTTCCAAAAGCCGCTAATTTCCTTGCACAATCTCGCTGACAAAATTACCACAACTTATGCCGTATAATATTCGCGAACGCGCGCACTTTTCACCAGGGAAAAATTCCAAAAATCACAAACGCATCGTGAAACAATCACGCGCCACTGACTTGGCTCCGATATTATTTTTTACTCTCTGTTTATTAATCGGTGTAATTGCAACCTGTCGACTCGCGCAAAAATACAAATACGCGCCTATAAACATATTTATATTCGATTTGCAGCGTCGGCCGATTAACAGGTTGCATGACATGTCCAGGCGCAGTTTTATCATTGCCGTATCGTGTAAATATCCGACAAAAGAGAGCCGGACGAAAAGGTGTAGAGAAGGGGGATGGTAAAAGGGTGTAACGATATTAAATTAATTCGAGATCCCCGGAAAGAGGGGTGTGCGCGAAATTGTCGGCCATCTTGCAGCCTGGAGAATTATGCGCGTCGGCTTACAATAATATAGGTGCTAATGCCATGCAAAGCGGCCCTCCCTTGCGCATCCCTTTCCAACCGTTCCATGCAAACACTCCACCTTGTTTTCCCTTTCGCCTCTAAGAATGCGTCTTAATTTTTGATACTTCGCACGACATCGAGTGTCTTCGCTGAGACAACAGATGGTGGAACTTTTCGTGTTCGAAGGGTGGAAATGTTTCTTCAAGGTTAGCGGGACGATGGTGGATTTGCTTGTAAGGACTTGTTTCTCTATGGCATGTTTAATCGCACCTACCATGGATTCTACTATCGAAAAGAGATGTTACATCTTTATAAACGAATACAAAGATGCTTGACGTTGTTTTTAATCTGTTGCTAACTCTTAGGAAGGGTTTCATTTAAGTGGTAATTTGCTGAAAGAATTTTAATTAATTTCAAATAATTCATATTTTAGATAGTCTTCTTTTATTCTCTCGAGAATCTCGATAAACCCATTCTCTACTATTTGCTTGTATTCGTTTTTTATATCTCAAACAATTTGCTTCCAGTTTAAACTTTCGTTTTCTTTACGGCTCGTTCTGACTCGATCAACCCACGCTAATGCGCCTTATGACATTTCTAATTTGAATATTATCCTATGAAAATAATGTGTTGTCCGCGCTAAAATGAGACAAAGACCTTCGTTAGATGCAATATCGTCGCGAAGGGTGATTTCAGGAATTTCGACAAAATCGTGGGAACGATTAGGGGGCGTAAAATTAGGTCGCTGGATTCACGCGAATCGTATGTGGAAATAGGGGAAGCGTTGCATCTTCGAGGTATTAATAAACAAACCCTCATCCCCTGAGTGATACCGAGCAATCAGCTGAGCCTTCGACCCCGTTCACGACGATGAGAATCGTAGTGGTGATCCATTGTTGTCACAGTGACTCAGTATTTGGACAAGAGCCTCGTGCTACGGCCAATGAACGGTTCTACTTTCGACAAGGAACGATCTGTGCTCCTCGAATCGCTTTAAAATCTTCGCTCTCTTAGACCTTGAAACATTTAAAACCTTGGAATCTGGCATGAATTTTATAGCTACGTTTATAGTTAAAATAATAGGACACCAAGTATAGGCTCTTCGTGTCGATAAACAGAAACTGATTTAAAAAATAATAGTCCGATGACAGAAAATAATTAACACAGTATCGTTTGTGCTTTTTGTACGTGGTCACTACAGTGCGACATTGAAATTTACAAGTCTCCGTTTTCTACTTATACAGCTAAAGACAAAGAGATTTTTAATCGAAATTCCAATAGAATAGAAAATTGAGTCCAATTTATTAATTATCGTCTTGGCCTATTTAAAAATTATTTAGAAGGAAATAACTCTTGTCAAATAGCAAAGACTTCTTCCAAATTAAACTCTAAGATCGCTGGATCTGGATCTGGATAATCGAACACGATCCCAGGCGAGTGTAGCGCACACTGTACGCCTGTACTGTGCTAACTGCTTCGTAAAGTTTGCCGACTCGCCAAGGAGAACGCGCAGCAGGTATTAACCGTGATTCATTACACCATAAGTAACTTCGATGTTTGCTCCCGGCGACGACGAACAAATTTATTCACCGATAAATATTTTAGTTGCGCCGTAGATTAACGCTACCGCCCCGACGTTTATACCCTTTTGTTTATGGGACCGCTTTATTTACAGTTAAAGCAATCGGATATTACGGTGCTTCTATCAAAGTGAAGATGAAAGTTTCGACTATCTTAAATGAAACGGATAATTACTTTTTGATAATATGTAAATCTAACTCTTGCGATTATCGCTACGATAAAATCAAATTAAAAAAGAGAGAAACTACATTTTTTAATTCACGTAGAATAGTGAAAAAGTCTCTATATGTACTGTAAGATATTGATAATTTTCCATTTTGTACTTTGAATATTTTCTATTATAATTTTCAGTGTCAATTATTCTTGACGTTCTCTTATACATAGAAACTTCCACACCATTCTGCTGTGCTGGCTCTTACAATTTCACGTTTTAATCGTAGCAGGTTATAGATACACGCATGCGTGTATAATATTTGCTGTATGGTGTGTTCGAATACCCAGTATCAAAGTGTTAAATATTGACGTAGGCGAATAAAATAGAGTGCTTATCCACAAATAAGCTACTCCCTTTTTTATTACTGTTTAAACATACTTTTATACTCGCCTAGAAAATTACAAACAAAATACAACAGCTTTTCTCCAAAGAAACGAAGAAACGCCTTTGTCTTCGAATGTACTTTGAAATGACGTTGGCCACGGTGTTGTCCAGGCCTTAGTTCGCATGAAAATTTCAGCTATCCAGCGAAATCGCTGCGGGGTGAATAAACGGCGTGACGAAAGTAAAATACGAAACGAGAGCGGAAGAGAGATAGAAATGCGTTTGATCAAAAAGCGAACGGACCTGGGCGGTTGAACATTTTTCGAAATCGACGCTACGTAATCATTGATAAGATCAAAAGCAAAAAGCGTGTATAAATTTGCCTTTCAAACTTTACCTTTCGCTCGCGCACTGTTTTATGCGTTTATGCGTTCTACCGGCTGCTCTTTTATTCCTGCTGTTATTACTGCTGGTGAAAAACCCGGCGATACCGACGATATTGTGCCGCGAAATCCGACTGCGATACGCCATCTACCACCGTTCTAATCGTTTAGAGAGTACAGTGTAATTTAAAAAACGAGCGATGGAAATGATTTAGGTATGTTGATAGTTCGATCTATCTCATCAAACTATTCCCCCTTCCTCTTGCAAAAATCACCATGAAACAACTGTACAACTGACTGTAATCAAGTCATCTAAGAATCTTCTATTCGTATTTCGACATTACATCTGAAAACAATTTCACACTATGAGATTATCTTCAACGATTACCCTTACGATCAGTCATGAAACAAACGACCACGACGATATTCCATTCTTCTCTCGGCACTGAATATCGAAATTATTTCAAACGACCGAATGATCGATCGCAGAAGCATCCATTAACCCTAATCCGGGCAAAGACAATCCTGGAAAGGAAGCGTCGCGTCGCGGTACGCCGTCTTACACGTTGTCACGTCGGCAGGTATGGGTATCCATCCCATTTGCAACTAGTCGCATTATTGTTAGCCCTAGGTATGTACCATACCGCGTTGGTACACAACGCTTGTGTACACACGTATCTCTGGCCCAGGTAGCTACTACGTACGAAGCCGCCTCATCCTCGGAGAATCCATCCATGCCATGTATACGTGGTATGCGCGCGCGCGAGCGCGTGCGCGTGCGCTCACTCACCCTCTAAACTCCACTGTTGTACACGTTGGAATATAAGGATGCCTGATGTATGTACACGTACACATATACGTACCTGTATCTTGCCTACGTGTGTTCGTTTACGCGCGTCTGTGTGACCGGGAGGAGATACTAGGGGGTGGCGTAATATAGAGACCGGCTAAAGGCGGACGTAATTTCCTGCCCGCCTGACAACGCTACAGACATGTTTGCGAACTCGACACACACAACCTACTTAGAGCCTACATGTGTCCCTACGACAATGCGCCGACACAAGCTTAATCTATTCCCCGCAGGTATGTACATGCATATAGGCTAGCGTGTAGGCAAGGGTGCGTCAGTGTAGGTGCATCCCCGATGCGACCTGCAGCGTCTACTCCGCCGCCCTGAGGGCTTTGATCGGAATACAGAGAGGATGACCCAATCGGAGGATACCTCGATATAAGTCGCTGTTTCCGTACGGCTACAGGGCGTCTTCGATGAACGGACTAACCTCGAACCGCATACATACATATAGACGTGTGTGTAGGTGGTTGGACGTGTGGTCTGGAGGCCGTTTGCTGCAGGACAGTTTACTGATCGGCGAATTCTAACGGTAGTTAACTTGAGATTACCGATTTCGGGCGTAGACAGGCTGCAGATCGACTGGTTCTGCTTGTGATCGCGTATTTACACGGTTTTGGGTTTTTTGGGTTTTTCGGCTGGTGTTGGCGAGAGCGTGGAATGTTTCTGATTTAGCAATTGATATTTTGCAAACTTGTTCCTCGGATAAAATCGTAAGTAGAGCTCTGTGGAATCACGATTAGTAGAAATTGCGTTCGCTTGTAGTGAAAACATGTTAACACGCATATAAACATATGAATTAATAAAGGAATTAACAAAGAAATACAAGTAATAGAAAGTATACTCATATGCAAAATCAATTTGCGTCGTACAAATAATTCTCCATGTATATATGCGGATATAGATACTGTCGTGATTAAGCGAAAGTAGAATCATCCTTCACTGGTCAGACACTCCGTCCTCTCCATTAACCAACTCCATTACTGAATATCAAATACCAATCTTCACTTTCCCAATCGATTATCTACTTAACCGCCTCGATTGTACCTGATTAATAAATTTCATTTTACCGTAGATCGCCATATTCTTTTGTTACTATCCTCGGATAATCATCTAAACTATTTCTCCGAATACGAAGGTTTCACCATTATATATTTTTAAATATAGAGCGATAAAAGAATCGTTGATGAATTACAAGGCAAATTGCTTGTACAATTTGATCCAAATATCATAGTGTCCCAAATAACCCAACGTTGTTCTTTACAACGAACCAACTTCTCGCGATGATTCTAGTCACGTCAATCCGTCCGCTCTGATTTCAGAGACAAATTTAACAGAAATTCGATAGGCACTATGTTTCGTAAGAAAACTACGATACTGGTGGGTACTTTTTATCGAAAAGCTTTAACTCTGATAGCCATGGAATAGTGAAACCCGCGGCCGAGGCGGCTTGCTGCCTTCGTCCAAACATTTCGGACAGCCTAAGGAAACACATTTGCCTGCGGGCAAACACGGCCAACCGTGGCGAAGGCGAAGCTGAAGCGTCTTGGCGCTGCCTCGAGGCGAAGTGGGACATAGAATGTGTCTGGGACTGTTTGCACTGCAGGACAATATTCCGAGTCTTTTGAAGGACGAGAGCCGAGAGAGTAGCGCTGCTATTTCATCTCTCTCCTGCCTGGATCGTCCACCCATCCTTCTCTGGTTTCTTTATAGCTTCGTTCCGACGCCCAGATTTTTTCTTCTTCCGAATGTTCTCGAGGAAGCGAGGAACCAGATCGATGCAATGAAAAATCGCCTTTAACAACAATACCGTAAGATCACGTAAAGGCACAATTACATTTGATGCTTCGCCATTATTCCTACCGATAAATTTACATCTATCTGCTAATTTCCAACTCTTGAAAATCTTAATCGATCGACGACAGACTCAAACACTCTTCTTCCAAATAAAAAGAAACTCGTACGGTTAGAATTCGATAAAAAACAGCTTTTACACATTTCTAACTTTCTAATCCTTACGCGGTTGATGAATAACGAACCTCGCTGAGAAACATCCCTTTCAATAGAAAACAAGCGACCAGGAAGAATGCAACGAAAAATCGCCTCTGGAGCATTTGATAACGAAGCGGTCGTGTACACTGATCCGCAAGTACGAATAACAAGTCTCTCTATACGAAAAGGGGAATACGACGGTGTGTACGCGTGTACATACACGCGGCGGAGGCATTATAAGTCTGCGCGTTAAAGGCGTGATCCGAAAGACAAACAGATGCACGCTAGCCGTCGCTTTTCCCATTGAAAATTCATCGCACAGGCAAAAGTGCGCCGGACCCTTTTCGTCGGTGTCGCCCCATCGTGAATCAAGCCACCAGCGATTCCGTGCTCCTTTCTTCCCGGAGGCCCTTTCCATCCTGTCCCGCTTCTCTTTCTCCCTTTCCTTTCTCCTATTTTTTTCTCTGCCGATAGGGAAAGCCCACCTCGCCTCCGGGTTATGAGATTTTATGAGTGCCAAAGCGGTTTAGGCGCCCGGGATTTCTTTCGTTCATGCTACGAATTACCAATACCCGATCGTAAAATAAGACAAGATCGGGGATTTGGAGTTTTCTTTGTTGCGTGGTTGAAATCGCAATCATTATCTGCTTTGTAACTCTTTGATATTGAAGTACTTCTGTCATACGAATCATGGCCTAATTGCAAACGTGGTCTAAGAAGAATAGTATTATTCAGATATGTGTAATTTTCTGTACTACACTAGATTAGTCGCGTAGTAGTGACACACATATGCGAGCTATGAGTGTGTAGGAGTATGTAAGTGCACAGCATCTCTTCTGTATCTAATTGCGTGTTTGTAACGACTATTACGGATTTGTAATTCAGGAAATTTTCTTATTTCCTTATTTTTTTTACAGTTAGTTTCCTCTCTGATTGTTTAAGTCGTTATCACCCGCATATCATAGCCGTTCATTTCATTTATTATTTCGATACTTATTTATCGTTTTAACTCGAAGAGCTTTGCCAAAAACAACGAAATTGGTTCAATCCCAGAGAAATTGTGTGGAAGATGAAACCTGCAGGATCGAAACGATACGATATGCTTTGAAAAGATAAAAAAAAGTTCCATCACGATGATCCGAAGAATGAAACCTTTAATTTACCAAGCAGCACGCCGAAACGGAAAACTGCTCCAACTTCTTTTGAAAGTGAATAATGGAAGCAGCTTGAATATGAAGCGAATGCTTTGAGCGGACCTGCAATAGTAGTTTTCGATTTATTACCTCGTATTTCGCGTGCAAACAGAAGCGAACCGTAGGTGAAATACGAAATGCATTCGACTGCCGCGAACAAAGTGTTAAATCTTCGTACCTCGTGCTTCGTTTTCCTGGAACCGCTTTTTCTACGAATCTTTTTCTATTATTTCCTGGCTTCGGTCCATTAACAGATAACTCGTCGCAATAATCCAAACTAAACTCCTACCTCATAAACTTGAATTTGCAATTGAAGTTATTCTTCGAGGAATTTTCTTCTCTGTGAAAATATACGAACTCGATAAACGAACACGCGAAACGTGTTTCCGAGCGAATGAAACATTAATTCGTTCTGACGTAGGTTAACGATAATCGAGCGAATAAGAAACTGAAAGCACTCGTAAAAAGAGGAGGCAAAACGATGCAAATGTTATTTATACGTTTCAACTTAATCATCGCTCTTATTGCTATTAATTAATAAAGCTATAACTTCGAATAATCCGATTCACAATTTCTTGTATGCTCGTTAGTCAGCGTCGACTCTCAGAACTAATTCAATCAACAGATTATACCCAGTTTCGCTTGAAACAATGTTGATCAACTGACGAAACTAACCACGCTGCATATAATTTTCCTAGATGTATTCGATTCTTAACCCGAAGCAATTCCGATTAATTCCCAGAATTAATCGCTACAATAATTTGCAAAAATTCGAATCTCAATTCGGCTTACGCACCCCTTCTAAAACAATTCTGATCACTCTCCGAGTTAATTAACCGTACGCTCGATGGTCCAATCAACCTTCCATGCTTCCTTCTTCCTTTATTTACCCCGAAAAAGCCTGGATCTTATCCTTTTAATGGAAATACACAACAAAGTCTCGAAAGGCTGAACCAGGTTGGCCGCGTGCCGTTTGGTCGCCGTGGGCAATGAAACGTTCGGATAAATATGAAATCAAAGAAGAATACACCAAGGGGAGATTGAAAAAAAAGAAAAGATGAAAAGGAAACGGCAGAGACTACGAGAAGAAGAGGAAGAAGAAGGAGACGACGAGAACGACGGATTCTCTGGTTCCGTGCGTTTTCCGGGGGTGGCGACGGGTGTTCGCAAACTCCCTCCACAAGCCCGAAATTCTCCGCGGCGGGAAGTCGTTAGGCGTTTTCTGACGCGAGATAAAATTCTGGGAAGCACGTTGAAACGACTCTCTACTCCGGGGCCTGGGTATTGTTTTAACGTGTTTGAGTCAAATATTGACGCAAGTTGGGCTCGCAAGCCAGCCTGGAACGAAACGGAACGGAAGAGACGAGAATGGCGGGCGAGAGGCCGCGGGACCAGATACAGACAGAGAATAGAAAGAGACAGGCTGAGACGGGATGGAACGACCCACATAACATCCACCGGAGAGCACGAGAAAGACCGCCGGCGTCTCGCGGTAACGAAGGAACAGGAAGCGAAACGTAACGAGAGAAAGAAAAACGCGCCACCTTTATTCCAGCCTGCCTCCTCTCGGCTCGCATTGACAACGCGACAATTTTCGTGCACTTACGAAGTAGAAACTTTCAATACCGGTAGATCTTGTCATACGTTACAAGATCATACTATTGTTTATATGAAGATCACAAAAGGAAAATGGATTTTGTCTTTTTCATACGAGAGCAATTTTTAAATCCAATCTCGTATCGGCTAATTACATATTATCGAAACAATCTCTTAATTAGGTTTAAAATAAGATATCGATAAAAGAATCGTATATCGAAACGGTTAGATTAAAAAGTCCAAATTATTAAAAAAATAGAGATCACTGAGATTTCATTAAACCGCACCTTGCGGATTAGCAAATTCGTGAACGATAGGGAAACACAATTGAATCGAAAATGATCCGAAATATGCAACGGAGTTAACATCCGACCCTAAAGAAACAATCTCGCGAAATTTGCCTCAAGTGCATGTAACCAAAAAGCAAACAAAAGGGGTAGAAATTTTCAAGGACGGTCAACAGCTCACGTCGACATTCCTCAAAACTGGTCAAGATCGAGGACGAGCGAGGGGTGAAAAACGATGTCACGGTGTTTTCATTGCGGCACAAGAGAAGAAAAGATCGATCGGTTGTAGGAAAGCGGTCATTCTTCGGGGGGCCATTTCTTGGCCATCGTACGGCATTTAGGTAACAGTTCACCGGGGCCGTTTCGCCGGTTTGAATGGCCGTGTAACGTATTGCAAACATTTTACCGTTGCCGGTGAACAACTGATCGGCCAGAGGGGTGAGAGAAGAGAGGATACAGACGATTTCGACCGGTAGGACATTGTGCCTAATGTTTGGACATGTGTTCCGCTCCGGTCACGCCTTTTGTTATCATATTCTATGCATGTTTGCCCGCTTAAAATGTTGTTTTAGCGCTCGCGCCACGCATCCCTTTTTGCACCGACTCGACACGCGTTCCTAGTCAATGGATCATCCAGCGCCATCTTATTCTTCTCGTTAAAATCGCGGCAGACTTGTTGCCGCCGTCGATCGAACGGATCGATCCCTTCCGAGACTTGAATCTTCGTTTGTGAATTGTATGACGAAAAGATACGGCAAGAGGAAGTCTTTTGGGGAATTTTAGAATTACCGTAGTACGGAAGTAATTGAAGAAACTTTTGTTTTTAGACATTAAATATGTATAATTAATTAGAACAAAGGGAAGTTATAATTGCAACGTTCTTACTGTATAGGGAACCGATAGAAAAGAGAAATATCTTTCTGCAAGATGTCACCATCTCCATGGTCGATCGATATAATTTTGACATTTTAATCGATAAAATTCTTATATTGAATTTTTTTAATGGAATTTTTCAATTTATTTTTTCGTACCATTCCACGCGCCTCTCGAGTATTTCCATAAACCGATTTTAAACGTCCGATCTTGAATATAGTTGGACCACAAATACTATTTTTCCTGCAAAAATATATAAAACGAAAAAAATTGGTCAGACGATATTTTTCTCGAATTTAGACAGAACGTTTATCGCGAGATACGCCTTTAAGGCGATTCCGAAAACGAAGCGAAAAAGCGTTTCATACTTACGTAAGGATGCTGATGAAGCGCTTGGTTTCGCGGCGGAAAGTCAATTAATAGACCAATTGGTTGCACGAAATTACTAGGCAATTTGATTAATGTTTACAATGCGTAGGCAAACACGTAATACGAGCAGGAAGTAATATCCGTCGAAAACGGGTAAAAAAAATATCATGGAAAAAATCGAGAAGAGGAAACGGCGAAGCGGAAACAGGCGGCGTGCTATAATCTTGCTCGCGTTGAAATTCTATTTGTTGTTTTTCGTATTTGCTATCATTTGGTGTTGAAACACGAGCCATTAATAAAAATCAGAGACATTTATTTCCCGCGCGATCTCCGTGTTTTGACATGATTCACGAGGAAAAACAGGCTCCTGTGTACTCGCCCTCTTGTGTCCAAGGAGCCATCCCTATTTTTCGAGTGAACGTATTTTTTCCATATTTTTTCTTTTCAAACGTTTGTGTGTTTTCAAATCACAATTAAACGGCCCATTTTCGCGTCTGAAGGACCTGTAGAAAATGTACAGTGCGCGTTAATAAATATTTGCAACAATTTTTTTTTTTTTCGCCATCGATCCCCGACGTACACGATGGAACAATGAAAATAGTTCGTTCCTTTTTTTCCCCCTTCCTTTTTCCTTTCGATACATATTTGCAAACGCTCCGTTTTCACCCCTACCATAAACCTATTTGCCAAACACGCGTAAAAAGCGAATGCAAATTTCCGTCCAGGACCATCTGAATCTTAAAAACAAAATGTTTATCCGCGATAGCGTGTTAATATTAACGTACGCTTTTCCCTCTGGCATCATACACATGTGGTTTTATTTCCGGAAAAAAAAGAGGCGTTAAAATACATTTTTGGATCGAAGTGTACGAGCAGATCTTTGATAAAAAGACCTGTTCCTTCGAGCTTGTTTACTACAGCGATTCTTACGTAACTATGGACGTTTTTGAAGATGAATCGGCTGATCGATCGAGCGACAGAAAATTGAAACGAATCCTCGTAAATACAGGGGAATTTTGGTCTCGTGGAGACAGAAAGGTGCCATATATCATCGAACAATCGTCCCTTTGCGTTCCACGCCCCGACAATAAACGAGACACATTATATACGCAATCAAAGGTTCGCAGGGACGTTGTGTTGTCTGAATGCCATTTCCTGGGGGCGTGTAGGGCGGCGATGCGGCATTCATGGACGCCCGAGGAATAGACAACCCCGACAAATTGGCTGGGAAAGACTCTATAGATCGACTTCCACCCCTTCTCCATACTCAGGCTCCGAATCGAACAAATTGATTTAATGAAAATGTAATATTACTGGGGTAAGAAGAGTAACGAACGAGCAATGGTTGAACTTTTAACGAAAAAAAGAGTGATGGATTTTTGGAATAAAAGAATTTACTAGACGACTCTTTAAGATACTTTGAAAAATGTTTATGACTGTAATAACTTGGAAACTGATACCCATCCTATCCCAACATTTGTTCCTAAGTCAAGAATCAAATACAACATTCATGTCTACAAATAGACACCTATACCCATCTTCGTCCTTGGAAGAAATTACTTGGAACTAAAATTTCTTCGGAACGTTCGTCCCATTTCCTAATGCCATTTCTTATCCTAATTTCGACGACCACTGATACCCAGAACCCACAATATCCATTTCCAATTCGAGACGCAGAATCGAAAACAAGCTTGTACTTCCATAGAATTTCCAAATGGATATTCGACTCCACCCTTGTCCACGCACTTTCGACAGTTTTCTCGCGATCGATCATCGATTCGGACGTAACACTCCTCCCAGCTCGTCATCGAGCGCTACCTTCCATTCGATACTCGTTTAGACGTCGCGGGAAAAGGCCAGGTCAGTCTGTTGGCCATTGAACAGCCACGTGAAAAGAAATTTCACGAAAAAGGCACAACATGGATTTCACGGCCGATTCAACCAAGCACAATACACGCCTGGATCCGGACGTTTTGACTTTTGTCCGCTCTTTAACCATCGTCGTTTCCTTTTCGCCTTTCTGCCTCTCCAATTCCACCGGACGTTCGCTGCTCCGGATTCTGGAGTCCTTTTGCCTATTTACAATCGCCTCACAAATTCTCCGAGAAGATGAACCGTTGCCCCTTTGTTCGTCGCGAAAGAATACACCCTGTTACGCACTCATTCGTCGTCGATTATGCATGATTCCGCCGTAATTAGATCCTCCGATGACTTGGCGTATCGTTGCAACTTCCTTTTTCGCTTGTTTCTAGCTTTTTCAATATTTGTATATCTGCGTGGAATTGTAGAACTTTGGATTTTCACGTTGTGTTTTCTGTTTGCTATTTACTTCTGGAATTGGGAGATATCGCGTTGATTGTTAGCTTTTATTATTTCGATGTTAGCTTTGCCGAGAATATTGGCTCTAATGGAACAGTCGCTTCTAGTTAGAACTTTTGATCTTGTTTTGTTTACTAGCTTTATTCCTATTTATAAATCCCAATACTTTTAGTTATACGTAACATAGCCGGTTTTTCAACGATATGCAGGATAAAATTAAGAATAATTTACCAGTGAGCGTAGAAATTAAAATAAGGGATGAAAAATGAGGTAATCGTTCCAAAGAACGAGCGATTTAGAGCGGCTTCTGTACTGACAAAAATGTATCTAAACGTCAGTCTAGACATTTTTCCTGACCAGCCTCGAAGTTCGCTTAGATTTTCGCGAATATTTCTTCGAGATACGAGATTTGTCCTCGTCTATCAAAGTTGATAGGGAAGCGCACGTTTTCAGATGTTTTCAATTTAGATCACTTAAACATAGGATGAATGACGGATGATCGCATACAGGAAGCTCGGATTCTAATCCTATCGCGAAAGATATCCAGGTCTTAAGATCGTTTGTTCGAGTTTACTTGTATCGGTTGCTTCGAAGGACTCACCCCTGAAGTTTCCGAGACCGACGAAAGGGAAGGAAAGGGACCGCCTGCCTCCGAGCACGGATTGGATTGGATCGGCTTAACGTTGATTTAAGCCAATCAGCAAACAGTCAGTCGCCAGTTCTGAACCTCAACATTGATCTCGTTAGATCTTTACAAGTTCAATGTTGCGTTTCACGTACCCCCGGTACACCGTCCTATGATTCGCACACTTTTCTCTTTACAATTCCTTCTATTGCTCTTCGCTTCCTTCGACCGGGATTCCGGCTACCGATTCCGCGACAGATCGTCTTCCAACACGCTTCTAACTTTTATCTGTGTACAATTTGTGGTTTAGAATTTCTTACATTCATCGTAATATCGTTTATAGAGAAGCGGTTACGCTGAAACGAGGATCATTCGTTTCAAGAAATTATCGACAAGTAATTGATATTTGGACGAACGTTTCGTGTCTCATCTTTACGAAAATTGTTTTCGCACGACTATCGCTTGTTCGATCAGAGAACGTTCTTGCAAATTTTTTTTATTAAAACGATGCATATTTTATGAAACTCTCGTTGAAAGAAAATTCTAGAAAAATAAAACGATTGGTTTAATAACACCTTGGACGTTTAGAGGATATTCCTCTACTGGAGACAAAGTTTAAAACACACCTATAAAGAATTCGATAGAATAGCCATTTCATATCCGGTGGTAAGTTTGATACTTGTACGAAAATCACTTTCGTTTCCCCAGGACAAACTTGCACACAAAATTCGACAAATACTCACGGCAGCCACGGGGATCTTAATAATTCGCCAAACAAACTAAAGAAACCACTCGGTTAACAATACCTTGACAAACAATTCTCGCGCGAATCCACTCATTGAGACGTTCAAACACGAGATCGATCGGCAGCTAATCCCGATAGCGGCAGTTCGACGACGGAATTTTTACGTTCTATTCTCGGTGGCACGGGGCGTCGCGACGCGACGCGCCGCGTCGTTTGCCGAGCACACACCGCGATTTCATTCACTCGCCGCTCCTTTTCTCGTTCGTGCGTGTGTCTTCTTACGTGTGGCGCTTACGCCAGCAAAAAGAAAGGGGTGAAAAAAGAGAGAGAGAGATGAGAAATGGGAAAGGAAGGAGAAATAGTAAGATCGTCTCGTAAGTGAGAAAGGGAGAGAAAGAAAGAGAGGCAGCATACATGTGTAAGTGCGCTATCTTCGCCTGTGTGTGCACGATGTCAATATTATACGACAAACACACTTAAATAGGCTTAAAATACTAACATCCAGCTCGTTCCACGCCGCTCTATGAACTCCGTGCACACGGTGCGCAAGTGTGTTTAGCCATATCGTTACGTCGCGCGCGGAGATTCGAATTGTGCTGTTCCTCGCGGCTACTCGCAGGTACCTACCGAATGATTATTTTAGTTTTCCTTTCTTTCCTGTTCTCCTTTTCAACTATGGTCAATCTGTAAGAGATTTTATTTTGTAAGATGTTGGTCGTACGAGCTGATGAGAACTGCACTGTTGTGTGTACCAACGCAATTCGTATAACTTTATACTTGACTGGTTAGTTGATTTATCAAGCTCATTAAGCAATTAGTAGGGTATTACGTAACGATTTATCGCATCGGTTCTCACAAATTAAACACTAATTACATGTTTTGACATCGAATTGGATGAAAGTAATATTCGGAAGATAGAGTCGATCGGTTATGCTTGGAAGTGGCTGACACGTTATCAGAGATTCGGAAATGTTCCATAGAATTATAACTAACGTTTAAAAATACTATGTATAATTTATATTTGTAAAGTAAATGAATTTGTGTATATAAGGTAAATAAATTTGGCAAACGATTAGATAAACAATCATAATCACGTATAGATTGGTACATATTTATTCACAAGTCACTGGATATTTGCTAATTGCCAACAAATTGACAATTACCATTTGCAGTTTAGATTTAATTTATATATACTGTACAAGATAAACGATTACTAGATGTTAGCTTTGTTTCATAATTGTATACAGTATTGTCTTTATTCGAAATCTTCGACAGTTTATTTAAATCCTCCGCTTATCCCTAAATCACACGCCAATTCTAACAGTCAATATCATTAAATAACTAACAGCACGAGAAATCTTAATCACAATATTTGGCGATCAATTTCCGTCTCTTCTACTTGATAACGAAATCAACGGCTAAACATTTGCGTTCAAATAGAGAAAAGGAATAAAATATCGTACGAACGATGCGTTAGGTATACCTTTATAACGCTTGCTAAATAAAAAATATATCGTACATTTGTAAAGAAACGATTGATGACATATCAAATATCCGTAGAATCGCCACTTCCGCTGCAAATTTTAAACGAAAAAATCCTTAATCAAAGGCAAAGGACGAGGAAGATCTCTCAGGGAGGAGCAGCCGTACTGTTACGAACGGCAGCCTAAAAGGCTGTCAGCGACACCAGTAATCTGCTGATAATCGTGACAAATTACGGCCGAGGTTATGGTCCTTGCCTTTTGCCACGCTTCCGAATGGGGAACTAAGCGCCAGGTGGGGCGTGCCCACCCCATGCTGCGAGTCCAACAATTACATAACACGATGGAACATACCACCGCCTCGACGATGCTCCTACGGTCGACACGAGAGTCCCATAATCGATTACGATAAATTATATTTTAAGACGTAACGTATTTTCTTTTTTACCTCTGGTAGAAGGTGGAAGCTTTGATGCGTAAATTTTTATCTTATTTTTATGGGGCTCGGCTCATATATTTGGTTATATTTGGTTCAATAAATTATTAATTAAATGTCTTTTCAACGACAATAAACCATTTTTAACCGTTCGACTATTGGATGAACGAAACTGAAAATTGAGAAATTTCGTTTAATTGCGGAGACTGTTTTGTTCTACGTTCAAGACGAAATCGTCGGAAACAAAGAATTTTTGAAAAATAAATATTACGTGGCTTTCACGTAATTTCAACTTTACGTAGATACGTTTCCCGTAAATATTCAGAGATCGTTTGTATTTTATTTCGGAGTTGATAAGAAATCGATGTAAATATTTAATATATATATGTGATCCTGTTAAATAAATGTTAAAATAGACTTAACGCGGATAATCTTGAATGTTTTAACGTGAAAAGGTAAGCAAATAGAAGATGATCAATTCCAGAAATGACAATATTGAATCTATCGAAACATCTTACATGCACGTGAAAATGTGTAACTTCTTATTTGCGAAAGTTTGTACATAAAAGAGCGTTGTTTAATCCTCGCTCATACGTAACGTTCAATTTTCGAGCAAACGTACTCGACGAATTAACAAACTGAACCAACACTTTCAACGTGTCACGAGTGGCATTAAAAATAGAGACTGTCGAACATGAGCGACATTCGTGAACCATTAATCACGCAACATACACACATATGTAAATTGGACGATGGGACACAGTTCAAACATTAAAACGTTGATTTGAATTTCAATCTACTTTTCAACCCTCTATTTCGACAACTCAGATCCTCAAATAATTTCGCAAATTACGCATATAAGTAACTACCTTTCGAATAAAAAAGGCAACAGTAAGTTTCTCCAAATCCACCAAATAAAATTTTAACTTGCTGTAAAAAAAGAAAAACGATTCAAGTATCCAAAGTAGAGTAATTTGTTACGATATCTAATAAACAAAACTAAATTTCTATTTGGATTTTAATCCTTAAATTCTGTTCATAAAGATATAATAGAGGTACATAAACGTTCGCAACCTAGTAATGCCGAAGGGCAAACGAACTTATTAGACAACCGTATGGAAAATAGGTAACGATTACACATTGTTAAAGAGGGTAAAACACTATAGCGGTGTTACCCTCGTTCGGTTTGACGTTTCAGAAAGCAGTTATACGCGGAGATGAGAGTGATGGTTAGAAACTACCGTGTCACTCCGATGTTTAGGTAAGATATTTGGCCTCGCAAATATTTGGAGATTGTCTACAGCCTCTAACCACTGCGCACCACTCCATCGACTCTTCCATTTAATTAATGACGTATACCAACGTTCGAGGTGTTGATGCACCTTAACGGAATCGTCGCTTCAAGATTATCGTTTGCATTCTTGCCGGCGTACACACTCGCGCATACACGTACAGGCAGAGACCAATGCACACACAAACGTACACCACGGTTTTATTAACATTACGAGATTATTTCATTTCGTGTAAACGACCGATTGCACGTCGGATTTGCATTGTAACGTCGAACGGCAAACCGACTTTCATGATAGTTAACGAGCATGTAAATAGTAACGAAGCCTCGTGAAAGATGTAACGCGTGTATCAGGAAACATCGTAATCTTTGTGTGCTCGATAGAAAGCTTGTTGCGTATTTGGAGAATCGTATTGCGGGACTAGTGACCTCCTCGAGCGAAACAATTCAAGAGAAAATTGTATAATTGACAAAATTTGTAACCTTTTCGACGTCAATTTTCTTAACAATAGGAACATTTTCGCTAGTATTCTGGTACAAAAAGAAAAGAAGATATAATGCATGAAAATATGGGCCAGTTTAACGAAAACAAACACGTTTGTATATCGTTCGGTTGGTTAACAAATTGTTACAACGTTACGCATAGTATCAACATCGAGCATAAGAGGCCTTTATTTGAGAAATTACGTTTATTTGCAAATTATAAAAAAGTAAATATTACGAGAAAGTATTAGCGTAATATTTGCCTAGAGATTGGTCTAATCGGAAGAATAGAAAATTTTTTACTATGCCTTTTTTCTTTAAACGTTCCTAACGCTCTGTTTGCAAAGTATAAAGGGTTTTCATTGTGGACAATGTAGAGAGGATGCGTAAAAGCTTTTTATGGCGTTTCGTGTGAACGAAGCATGGTCATAAACCACAATCCCTCCCTAATATTACGGCTGGGTGGTCGCTGTCCTTAGAAGAAACCGCAAGTCCTTTTTCAATAATGTGGTCGACCATTAACCGGTTGTTAAGGCTATTTAGTTTGCCCTTATGCGCGCTCGTTGTATGGTTGCACGCAGAAAATTATCATACGTTGCCACAAAGGATTACCGATTTGTCGATAATCCGCTTCGAATATTCGAATACATCGACAAATAAAAATTGAATTCCAAAGAATTTTAATTTTGGAATCAAAGTTTGATGTAAAAAATGAAAAATTCGAATTCAAGAAAATTTGAATTTGACGTTCAAACGCTTGAAATTCGAATCTTTGAAAAATTTGAAGAACACTGAAAGAAGTGTAATCAATTTCGTTAGAAACAATAATTCGTAACCATTTGTACGATATTTTGTAAAAAATAAAATTTATTTCTCTAAAGATATCAATTCGCGTTTCAACGGGAAAAGAAAGAATCGTACATTGAATTTCGGGCAAAATTACAGATTAACGCGAATTCGAAATAGAGCTGCAACCACGAGAGTAAATATTTCAAGACGCGTAAGCAGTACAATCCGAAAATTAAATTGCATATTACTGAAATAATTAAACCGGCTGTTTATATTACACTTTAGCGCATCAAAAATTCCAAAACGTAGCGCGCAATGAAATATATTTAAATAAAAATTATACATCCGGCCGTGCGTGCGTATCGCGTTGAATCGCGGACGTCCGTTCCGATATCAATTTAACGGAATATTAAATGAGTTTTAATGTTTTCATTGGTAACTTTGTTCAGTTTTTCAACTCGTTACGCAGAAAATTATTTTTATTCGGCTCTGGCTTATTATTAATAACTCCATAATTTAATCATCATTCACATTTGATTGAAAGTTTTCTCATAACAATACAATACAGATAACTGTATAAATAAATTCCAATTACCAATTTTTGCCTCGTTAAATTATCAACGATTTCAATCGAAACTAACTCTTTTGCCAAAATTATTATACAAAATTTTAGCCACTGAATTTGCTTCAAAATTCTAAATTAGGTAGATACCCTACCATTTTCATATCATTACATTGAATATTCTACAACCCCATCGGTATTTAACTAACGTAACTCTTTCATTTTGTTGAGGTTGATTGATAGAATAACGAGTGGATGAATTTGTAATAGAAAAATATATTGCAATAAATAAAGGTAGACGTATAGGTACAGTGTATAGTGTATGCTAATCCACATCCTCATTCTTATAGTGTTACAATATAATAGAAGAAGCTATGATACTGAGCACGTTCATAAATCTATAGCAAAGGACATTACCAAAAAGTTAACCTTGTAGCTCTAGCTGAAGTCTATAAGAAACAGCAATAGAAATCTATTTATAGCTCTTTTGTTTATAGACCTCGTAACCCAAAACATAATTTATATTCAAGAGTACAATAATGTGGACAATAATAATAATCTCGTTATCTCAAATTTTTTGTTTCATTAAATTCTATTCTCTTCGTAATAGCGGTTTCCAGGTCACGGATATACAAAAGTAAAGATGTAGAGCTTTTCTTGAAGTAATTACTTCAACAAATTTAACCAACAAAAATTTCTCAAATTTAATTAAAAGCTTCTTTAAACCAAAAAGAAAAAACTGCACAAATTAACTCCTATAGTCACCCTTTGCCTCGCTAAACTTCTCGACATAATTTCCACCCCTAACCCCAAACAAACCGTCTTTCTAAAATACCTAATCGCTCTAGGAATGAGATACAGAGCAGATCTGCTCCAAAATTCCCACTTTCCAATTTCCACCACTTAGAATGCTGCACGGTCTCATCGATATCCCATCTCCTCGCCTTGATCTCGAACGAATCAACCTTCCTTTCGCTCAACACCTACCATCAGCCTGTCCAACGAATACCCAAACGATCACGAATCGAAACGCTTTTTATCTCGATGAAAATGGTTCCTGGCTCATAGGAAACGAGCAGAGCCGTGGCAAACAGGGTAGAGCAAACGTGACACTTTGATCAGGTTGGCTGTAAGCGGAAGTGGCGCGTGCACTACAGGTCACGCGCTTCCGCGGCTCACCCGGTATATCTGGCTGGTTATAATGTATGGCCTAGTCAGGTTCGGCGTGGTCCAGTAGGGGGTTCGGTTGACAAATCATTAACTATGCATCGAGCCGGCCTGCAAATACTCGTTACTAGTGCTTCTCCGTACTAGCCCACCCTACGGCCTCGATCCACCGCTACCAACCCCCTG